>NC_056739.1:427364097-427514097 GCF_019279795.1 Protopterus annectens
TGACACCAGTACCTGAGCCAATTATTAAAGCTGATCATCTTGTCTTTGTATTGTGGCATCATTCTTGGTGAGGGCAAGATGCTGCTCAGGTTTAGGGTCATACCAGCCTGGGCTACATAATCAGAGAGCTCCTCTGTCTCTTTTCATGTAGTCCAGGGAGGTGCGTCTCGGGTCATTCACACCAGCATAGACAATGACGGAGTCATATTTGTACTTGCTTTGGAGTGACCCGAGTGCATGTGTTGTGGCGGATCCTAGCTCCCGATAGGCAGTTCAGAGTCACCCTCTCCTTGTTCAGCCTGGTAAGCGGGACATCAGTGTGTCTGACTATAGAGTCACCTATTACTAGTGTATCAGGCATGGTGTTTGGCCTTAAGGGCTGTGATTGTTTGACACACTGATTTATTGAAGTATGTGTTGCATGCGTTTTGTTTTGAGGTGGTGGATTTTTGGATGTCTGCTTTGGGAGCCTCTGTTGTTTTGGTAAGTTTTTTATTAGAGCCTCCGAGTATGTCTTTGTGTTCTTATGTGTTTGGTTTGCAGTTGTGGTAGGTCCATGTGGGACTGGGTTTGTTGTGTGTGTTGTTACCTTCTCCTCTTGTCTGGTCATGCCAGCCCTGAGTTGAGAGAGTTCAGCCTCCAGTTTGGCTATATAGTTCTATCTCTCACATGTATTTGTGTTTGTTGGCAGGAGGAGTGGGTTGTCTGTGTAAATGAGACAATTGTAGCATTGTCTCAAGATTCCCAGATTAACCAGCTGAACCGGAGAGGATGCTAGTAATCTACCGCTCGACATGCTAGAATATTATAAGGGAGTGCTGTGCCTTTAAGGGAAGTGGGTACTCACAAGGTAGGTGGGTGGATGTAGTGCTTACTTTAGTTAGCGAGTGCTTACTTAGAAGAGAGGTTTTGAGAACAAGTGCTAGGCTTATAATAAAGCGATTAGACTGATTATTATAAGAGTAGAGCTTTCTTAAGGGAAAATTTGAAGAGCAGACTTGGTGGAGCCAGAAGAAGTTTAACCTTGTTTAACCGGCGCTGCGCTATGCGCACAAACGCGCAAAGCCTTGCAAACGCGGATTTTAAACAGGGAACTTCAAAAGAGCTGGAAATGGTCCAAAACAACCAGTTACTACAAGCTCTTGTGCTGAGGTCACTCCTTCAGGGACAGATAGG
This sequence comes from Protopterus annectens, assembly GCF_019279795.1. Taxonomy (NCBI): domain Eukaryota; kingdom Metazoa; phylum Chordata; order Ceratodontiformes; family Protopteridae; genus Protopterus; species Protopterus annectens. The sequence continues at coordinate 427,365,274 of NC_056739.1, forward strand.
CTGCTCAAGGCTCCCCACTCCCACTGGTGAGCAAAGAAACTTCCTTCTATCCAAGTAAGGCAATGGACAACACAGGAACTACACCACAGCCCAGAATACAGTAAAGCCTGTATACTGGTCTAAACTAGTCGAGGAGAGGCGGGAAAACAAGGATTTTTTTTTTTTTTTTTTTTTTTTTGAAATAGAAAGCACACAGAAAAGCAGGAAACGGTAATAAATCAGTTACACAGGCTAGCACACTTTAATGGGCAGCCTCAACAGTTAAATTTAACAAACAACTAACTTTCGACCAATTTTCGACTAAATGAAACTTTAAGTGCAGATAATATATAATGCAACAAACAGTTAAGAAAACAGTTTAAGCTTGTTCAAGGTAAGCAAGAGAAGGTATTTCAGGTAAAAAAACAGCAAAAAATACTTAAATCAGGAAAGTAGTCACTTTTCTCAATTCTCTGCTGCTAGGACCACTCTGCAGGACCACAAGGAGCTGTTGCTGAGTAGTATGAGAATCTTTTCCAGGAAAAATTAATAGGCTGAACTGAAAATGTGGTCTGCTAACAGGAGGCCATACCAGTGCTGATGCCTTCAAAGCTAGAATTATTGTTTTGGTCAGTCTGTGTCCAGCACTTTGTCACTGCCAGCATCAGGCACCATTATCACAGGAGTAAACTTTAGGATTAATGTTGATACCTTGCCAGCATCAGGCACCATTATCACAGGAGTAAACTTTAGGATTAATGTTGATGCCACTAGGGTTTGCCCTGCATACAACTTTCATGGCTTGCTTGGAACCCTCCCACTTCCATCATGCATCACATATCTGACTGCCCAGATGTTCTTCATGTTTCACTGTTGCAGTCATTACATTTGGGTAATCTGCTGGCAGGTTGCCCTCAGTCGGCCTGATTAACAAAGTCTTGGGTCCTCAGTCGGTTGCTGTCCCTTCTTCCATGACGTCAGGTTGTCAGGGGTATAAAACATGCCGCCAATGCCATTACATCAGTCTTTCTTGCCGCACGGTGCCCAAAGCAGAAGCAGTACGCAAGTGCCGGTCGTCTGACTCCTGAAATTTTCGTTTGAGTTTCAGAACTGAAGTCTTCAACTAAAAGCTAAGTACCCTGTTGGGGAAATTTTTTCTTGCTCCTTACCAGTGTTAATATTACTTGTGGGAAGCAAGTACCTCATAAGGATTTTCATTTGTATTGTATTCCGTGCCTAGGCCCTGACCACAACGTACCTTGCTATCGGTTTTGTGCTTTATTTAATCAGCGCACTATCCGTCATCGGTACATTTTTACTTCTAAATATTTATGTTCTCGCTTTAATTATCCAGAAATTACTTCAGTTAGCCATCCGACTACCGGAATACTGAAAAAACGCAAAGAAAAAGACAGAGACAGGTCGTTAAGGTCCAAAACTGCCGACGACGCTTCTCCTAAGCCAGTCGCCAGTTCGCCGGTACTCTGTGAGGCGCTTTCACAGCTCCTGATGCCTGCTACTTCTGATTCACAGGCCTCTACTGAGACCCATTCAGAGTCAGGTAAGTCGCAAGATACTTAATCTTTGGAACCCGCAGATGTCTCTACCTTGGATGGGTCCGGAGCCGCTGTGCAGCCACCGGCTTCTGATTGTGTATTCAGGCCTAGAGATTTGTATATTAAACTGACACCACCTTCAATATTAAGGTCAAAATCTCGATCTATGTCTAGAAAACAGATGCCCAGGCCACATATTCAGGCCCCTATGCCTAAAAAGCAAATGATCAAAATGGCTGAAGATTTTATTACTTTTAATCAGGGCTAGTCAACCCCTCCCCTTCTAAGAGGCCTAGGGCTGAACTTGACTACGAGTCTTCTGAACAAGACTGTGTTTCTTCTGACTCTTCTAATGAACAGGATTTGTCCATATCTACTTATGAGGACTCTGATGCAGAGGATTCCATTCCTTCTGCTTCTCCCCTGAGGATTTTTCTTTTAGGGAAACTTTACATACCTTAAGGGAGCATTTCTACTGGATAAGTCAGGATTTTTCTGAATCCAAAAAGAGGCTTAGGGATTTCCTCTTCCTCCTTCCTCAGCATAGACATTTGGCTACACTTCCTCTACTAGACATTGTTAATGATGTGTTTTCAGAATCCAGAATGGCCCCTGATTCCCTGCCTCCGGCCCCCTGTAAGCCAGATGGATACTACAGGGTTCCTGACTCCCACAAATTCCTTTTCAAAAAATCCTGTTGTGGACCCTGAAACAATTTCACAGGGGCCCAAGGGCATTAAGGCTTCTACTGCTAAAAATCCTACCCCTTCTGACAAACTCCAGGGCGCTGGATAGATGGGGTAAAATGGTTTATACTTCTGCAACCTTGGCAGTCCGGGCTTTAAACGGTCAATTCCATATGCTAAAATATCAACAACCTGTCATGGGATTGCTTAAACAGAAAATGATGTTGATTTCTGACTGTGTGGAAAATAAGGGGGATCCACGGTGGTGCAGCGGTAGTGTTGTTGCCTCACAGCAAGAGGTTCTTCCGTTTGATTCTCAGCTAGTGTGCGGGGAGTGCCTTCTGTGTGGAGCCTGCATGTCCTCCCCGCGGGTCGAGTGGTGTTCCAAAAGACATGCGTGAATGGGCGTGCCTTCGTTGAAGGTTGGGCGTCGAGCTGGCAACTCTGCACCGTGAAAATCTACTGCCAATCATTAGCGGACTGGAGTTCTGCTGTGGCAACCTCTAACCGGGAAAAGCCGAAAGACAACAACAGGATTTATTGCATTCAGCTGAACAAGTTGGAAAACATACTTTGCAGTGTGGTTTTGATTCTTTGGAGGCCTCTTGCAGGGCTGCTGTTACTGGGTCTGTGCTTAGAAGGCATGCTTGGCTTAAGGCACAGTCTCTGCCTGATCATGTTAAAGCAAAATTGTTAGATGCTCCTTTGCAGCAGGACCGTTTGTTTGGCAATAAGACTGAAGAAGTTCTAAAAAAGATGGAAGATAAAGCTAAATCTATGCAAATTGTGAAAGATTTCTTAAAAGTACAACCTCCAAGATTTATTATACACTGGCCTACTAAGTCCAGAGCCACTCGAGCCAAACCCAGACATTCCAAAAGCACCAGGTTTCAGTCCCAAGGGACTTGCAGAACTAAGCAATGGGGTGCCTCCACTTCCAAATCTAGAAATAAGACACCTCCTTATGGTAAACAGTCTCAATGACTTCTCTTTAAAATTACCAAGCACTTACCTCTTAGCCGCCCCTTTGCAGGGAAAACTGGCTTCTCTTGCAAAAAACTGGCAATTTAGAACCCAGGACAAATGGGTTTTAAATATAGTGTCCCAAGGATACAGATTTCAATCTGAAGTAGTTAACTTCATTTGATCAGCAACCTGTGGGTATCTGATCCGGATCTGATTCAGATCTGAGCCGGCAGCTTTCCTAGCAAAAGATCCGAGCTCCAAGCTCCTCTCCCTACCCATAATGCCCTGCTACCTCCCTCTAACCCTCAGATCTCATTTGCTACGGCTTCTTGAAGTATCTGAGAATGAGCTCCTAGCGTTGGGATTTGTGAGTTGAGTAGATTTAACTTTTTTTCCTTTAAAATCACTCTATTCTGAGTGTGTGTGGGGTACCCTTTTTCTCCCTTAATCTATCTGGGTAGTTTTATCTTTAGTTTAGTGTAGATTTTAAATCCCCTCCCGCCTTCTGTCCGTGTGTGAAGGTTTGTGCGTGTAGGCCTATTCCTATCAGTATGTCCGAGGGCCCAAAAGCGATTTTTTTCTAAATGCTCCGAGTGTGGCATTAAGCTGTCCCCAGCAGATGCCCACACTCTGTGCGTTATTTGCCTGGGTGTGGACCATCTCTCTTCAGGCTGCACTATCTGTGCAGCCTTCAACCCCAGGGCTTTGAGGGATAGGCGGACTAAGCTAGTCCTCACGGGCCTTTTGCCCCCGGATTCGGCTTCGTCCTCCTCCCCCACCGTGGCGTCAGCCACGGCTGCGGTTGCCCCACCAACCGTTCCAGCTCCCCTGGCCGGGATTCAAACTCCCTTTTCGGCTCAGGAGGAAAGGGACTCGAGAGAAAAAAGGATCGGAAGGATAAAGAGCGTGAGAGGGACAGGCATCGTAGCCACAAGAGGTGGGCCGATTTAGCTCCCTCGGCCCCGCCATCTAAGCAGCTTGCCTCCCCTCTTAAGGTCTCTGGGTCTTCCCCCTCCAGGCTTCGTTCTCCACGTTTCTCCCCGGAGACAGAGGAGGAGACCCGGTCACCTTCGAGGTCGTCCATGTGGCCTTCCTGGCCAGCCTCGGCAGCCTCATCCAGGTCAACTAGAAGTTTATCTGACGCAGACATGGATCAGATGATGCGTCGATTTCTTCAGGCCCAGCTGCAGATGGGAGTGCTCCTCGGCAGCCTCATCCAGGTCAACGAGAAGTTTATCGGACGCGGACATGGATCAGATGATGCATCAATTTCTTCAGGCCCAGCTGCAGATGGGAGTGCTCTTGCCCCCCCCCCATTTTTTGCCCCCATTGCTCTTTCACTGACCCGCTACCGGGGTTCGGAGCTATCTGATCAGAGTAGCTTCAGAGCCGGGGTGGTGTGGGCGCCGACAGTGTTTCCTACTTTGGCGCCCACTGTACCTTCGAGTTTGTTGGATCCATTTTCGGATCCGAGCTGTCTGATCCGGAGGGGTTAGTGTGCCTTCGGCTCCATTGAGGTCAGATCGCACTGCCCTTTCGGATCCGATTGGGTCACGTCCTGTGCAGATCCATGCGCCGGATCCGAGGGGACTGCTTTCGGATCCTAGGGAGAGCAGCTCACCCTCTGCATTCAACGTCGTGGAGAGGTTCCTTTCGAGGGATTCTAGGTCCCACGCTCTTGCTACGGATCCACCCGCCATTCCCTCTCAGACGGGCCTGTCTTCCATCATCCGGCCACAGGGACAGCCTGCGCCTATGTCCCAGATAGTTCCCATGGAGGAACAGGACATTGTTGTTGAGCCCTCCTCGGACAGCCCCCCCGAGGAGGTCCCTCACAAACGAAAGTGCAAGAGGGAGGCACTTGGACTCACCCGAGTCCCTTACAGAAGACACGCACTTGGAGGAAGGGAAAGTTTCCCCAGGTCACCCTCTGAAGACATCTCTTTTGGAGACATTATGGAAATGCTTCGTATTAGAGGGTGGTGGTCAGCCCAAAAGCCTTCCTCGGACGAGTCTTGTCTTTCTGGAGGCATTCGACGCAGGCCCATCTACCTCTTGGGTGTCTCCTCCCGCCGATCCCCTGGTGGACCTCATAACTACCAGGGCATGGAAGGAGCCAGACACTGTGGAGCCAATACCCAAGAGACCGGACAAGATTCTCAGCCCCCCCACAGACAGGACAGTTTGGAGCAAAGGTGCTCCTGTAGATGCCATGGTGATGGCGGCTGCCACCAAGAAGAAATTAGCACAGGAGAGTTCCTTGGTACATTCTCCAGACAAGGAGTCTCTGACGATGGACCGCCTCGGAAAGCGGATGTTCGCTTCAGCGACCTTCTCTGTAAGGTCACTGAACTATATGGCACACATGATTCGATTTCAGCGGGACCTAATCAGAGAGTACGCTGGGTCACCCCCAGAGTCCATGTCTGCCGAGGACAAACGGACTTTCTCGGTGCGAATGGCCACTCAAGTCCATCACAAACACCTCTATGCAGCTTCTCTCCCATGCCACGGAGGGAGTGGCTAGAGCCAGCGGAACAGGCATTGTCTTACGACAGGCCTGGCTCCGTCTCTGCTACTTTGCGGAACCCTTCAAGGCGTCCTTCGTGAAAGCCCACTTTGACAGTTCTACGCTTTTCGGCAAAACCGTCCACGATAATCTACTCCAGAGCTAGGAGGACGGGAAAACGTCTGCTGTCGGGATCCGCTTCTCGGCTCCTCAGAGGTCCTTCTCCAGGAACCAAAGAGGAGAGAAGAAGATGTGGTTCCGGAAATCCCAACAATCGCGTTTCACTCCGTATCTCTCGTCCTTCAGAGGCAGAGGAGGACAGGGTGGACGCCGGCCCAGAGGCAGAGTGGGGGGCCAAAGAATTTTGGGTCGAGGGAACCCTTTTCCGATCGACCCGCGCAGCAACCCTGAGTGGTTGCCCAACTGCTCCTCTCTGGAGGCAGTCGGGGGGGGGGGGCGCTTCTCAGAGCATCTAGCACATTGTGAGTCCATTACGACAGATCGCTGGGTGCTCCGGATCATAGCCAGAGGTTACTCAATTCCATTCCTAAATACTCCTCCCCGGTCAGGGCGCCTCCCCGATGTACCTCCCAATCAGAGGGAGGTAGCAGCCTTCGAAATAAAAGAGCTACTAGAAAAAAGGGCCATCCAGCACGTCCCCCCCCCCCCCCGGTCAGTCCGGATCAGGCTTTTACTCCAGTTTCTTTTTGGTGCCAAAAAAGACGGGGGACTTGCGGCCAATTCTCGACCTGTCCATACTGAACCTGTCAGTTGCCAAAGAGAAGTTCCGGATGGTCACCATTCAATCCATTCTCCCACTGTTACAGGAGAATGACTGGATGTGCTCCATAGACCTCAAGGATGTGTACTACCATGTTCTAATGGACAGGTGATTCAGGAGGTTTCTCCGCTTTCGGCTGGGAGCCAGCCACTATCAGTTCAGGGTCCTACCCATCGGTCTCACCACAGCCCTCAGGGTGTTCACCAAGGTCATGGCAGTTGTAGCGGCCCACCTGAGGCTTCAGAGAATACAGGTCTTTCCTTACCTGGACTACTGGCTCCTAGCCGCCCCCACCAGGCATCTACTATGTTCAGCGAGAGGCTATTTCCTACATCTCGCCCGCTATCTAGGGATCATGATCAACCGCAAGAAATCCTCCCTTCAGCCTACTCAAACTTTGGATTTCATAGGGGCCAGGATAGACACAATTCAGTCCAAAGTCTTTCTGACGTCGGGCAGACTTAGCAATCTAAACCTCCATGTTTTGGCCCTTCAGTCCTCGGCCCCTCCAGCGGAGTTGGTTCTGAGGGCTCTGGGGTCCATGGCAGTGGCCATCAACTTGTCTCCGTTTGCGCGTCTGAATATGAGGATTCTCCAATGGACCTTACAGGTCCAGTGTTCCATTATGCTTCATCCCTTGTCTGCCCCTATTCCTCTCAGCAGGGTTTGCTGGGAATCTCTACTTTGGTGGCTCCATTCCAAGCACCTCGGGAAAGGGCGCCCCTTCTCCATGTCCCCACCCCAAGTCACAGTGACCACGGACGCTTCTCGCCTCGGGTGAGGGGGGGGCATTGCATGGGCAGAACCGTCCAAGGCACGTGGACTCGCACAGAGACCTTTATGCATATCAGTGTCCTGGAGATGAGGGCGGTGCTTCTAGCGTTGCAGGCTCTCCATGCCCTTTTTCCTCTAGGGACTATTGCAATTCAAACAGACCACATGTCAGTGGTCTGGTACATCAACAAGCAAGGGGGAACCAGATCTTAAACGAAAAATCACAACTGTGGTACCCTCTCAACAGATTACATTCCTGGGTGAAAGCTTGAATACAACTGCCCAGATGGCTTTCCTTACGCAAGAAAAGCAAACTTCATTTGGTGACGTACTTCAAACAGGTGGCCACAAAAACCCTGCCATCTGCAAGACAAGTACTGCAAGCTTTGGGGTTCATGGCCTCCTGCATTCTTCTAATTCCATATGCAAGACTGCATATGAGGAAACTTCAGTGGTACTTAAAAAGTTTATGGAGTCAACATTGTCACAGCCTGGAAGCAATGATTCCTATCATTCCTTGCCTGCAACTAGAGTTCCTATCGTGGGCAGAGGCCTGTCACCAAAACAAGGGACTGCCATTCACACCACCCCCTGCTGCCCAAACCCTCACTACAGATGCATCAGACTATGCATGGGGGGGGCTCATCTGGCAGGGAAGTGCATTCAGGGCAAATGGAGCCCAAATCAAATGCACCTTCATATCAATCAAAAAGAAATGCTAGCTGTACAGAATGCACTGACAGCCTTCAAGGACTACCTTCATCCAGGACATCCTAATGGTAAAGACTGACAACACCCCAGTTATGTGGTACATAAACAAGCAGGGGGGTACATATTCCTACCCCCTCTGCAGACTAGCCATGACATTGTGGAACACGGCCTTGAGCTGTCAAGTACAACTACAAGCTCAATTCCTGCCAGGAAAGCTGAATATTTTGGCAGATGATCTAAGCAGAAATCTCATGGACCCACACTAATGGAAACTGGAACCACGAATTTTCAACATGTTGACATGCAAATGGGGGAGCCCAGACATAGATCTTTTTGCCTCACACCAGAACTACCAGTTGGACAAATTTTGCACAAGAACTCTTCACAAAAAAGCCTGGAAAGTGGATGCTCTCTCCTTCACCTGGGAAAACCAATCACTCTATGCCTTTCCCCTCTGCCTCTGCTCTCCAACGTTCTACTAAAAGTCAAGCAGGACAAACCAAAGATGATTTTGATTGCTCCAGACTAGCCTGCCAACACTGGTACCCACTCCTACGCAGTCTTTCACAAATTTCTCCATGGCACCTGCCTCAGACACCTTCCTTACTGTCTCAGCAGAACAACAAAATTCTGCACCCTCAGCTCCAAACATTGAATCTTGGAGCTTGGCTAATCACTTAAATTCCCCCTTAGCATCTCTCAGCAAACCTGTGATGGATGTCATTTTGGAGGCGAGGAGACCTAGTACTAGAAAATCTTATGCTGACAAATGGAAAAGATTCTGTGTCTGGAATCAATCTCGAGGGATAAGCACAGCAGTGCCCAATTTATCTCAGATTTTGCAATGCTTAACGGAGATGCTTCACAAAGGTCTGTCTTTTTCTTCCATAAAAATCTGTGCCTCAGCCATTTCAGCTCATTACAACACAGAACCCCCCTCTCCTCTCATCTTCTGCTAAAGCAGTATCTCAGAGGGGCCAAAAACTTGAGGCCATCCAGGAGAGCTCCAACCCCTGCCTGGGACCTTAACTTTGTATTGGAGAAACTCACTCTCCCTCCTTTAAGTCAGCTGCTACTGCAGAGTTAAAATTTCTTTCCTGGAAATCAGCCTTCCTTTTAGCAGTCACTTCGGTTAGAAGGATTTCTGAATTACAGGCCCTTATCGCAGTGGAGCCTTTCATCACCTTTCATGTGGACAGGGTGTCACTCAAGACCAACCCATCCTTCATGCCCGAGGTGGTATCCAGTGTGGCTCTTAATCAGTCCATTCATTTGCCAACTTTTTCCCAATCCACAGAACAAGGCGGAGCGGATTCTGCATTCATTGGATGTACACAGACAACTTAGATTTTACTTGGACAGGACTAAATCTCGAAGAAAATCTGAAAAACTGCTGGTAGCATTTGCTGCAGGGGCATAGGGAAAGGCTATTTCAAAGCAAGCCATTTCCAAATGGATAAGCCATTTTATTCATTTCTGCTGTAATCACCATGGAAAACCTGTCCCCCAGGGGATCAGATCCCATTCCACCAGGGCTGCATCTACTTCTACAGCCTTTCTCAGAGGTGTTCCTACCAGGGATATTCTAGAAGCTGCTACCTGGAGTTCAGTTCATACTTTCACCAAGCATGATCATTTACCAATTTTCTCTAAATCCAGAGCTGGCTTTGCCACTGCGGTTTTGCAGGGCCTTTTAGCCAGTCCTAATGCTGTATAAATCCATCCTCCCAACCATAGCTTTGGGAATCTACCCAAATGTAATGACTGCAACAGTGAAACACGAAGAACATAGTATAGTTGTGTACACTTACCATAAATGTAGATGTTCGAGTGTATTCACTGTTACAGTCCTGGTTACCCTCCCTCCAGCCCCCTGTTTTTTCTCTTACTATGCCTCTGCTTTCTTTTGTGACACTTAAAAGCCTTTTTGGTGTAGTTGCTTTTGTTTGGAGGTATATTTTTGTGTTTTAAATTATTTATATATATTTTGCTCCCCATTTGGGGGGCACCTGATATCTGGGGCAAGAAAAACTGATGTAATGGCGTCGACTGCATGTTTTATACCCCTGACGACCTGACGTCATGGAAGAAGGGCAGCAACTGACGCAGGACCCAAGACTTTAATCAGGCCAACTGAGGGCAACCTGCCAGCAGATTACCCAAATGTAATGACTGCAACAGTGAATACACTCTAACATCTACATTTATGGTAAGCGTACACAACTGTACTTTAATGTACTGTAAAGCTAATTAGAAGGAAAGGACTAGGCTATTTTTAGTGGAGTAGGTTTGCCACCTGTTTTTTTTTTTTTTTCCTGACTGTCTGGAAATCAAAGCAATTGTGCAGTAGTCTGGAAAATACTGTGCTAACTCTAGTATTCTGTTTTCAAAAAACAGATTGTGATTTTGTTTCCATTTCCTCGCTGCTTGTTGAAAAAAAACATCATTGACACAATGTGATTGCAAATGAAAACAGGAAAAAAGAGCCTTCCTTTTCCACCTGACGTGCCAGTGATCTCAAAATGGGCATAGAAGGAAGGAGATAAATGGGGCTATAGGTGGTGTGAGGGTGTGGCTTTGGTCTGGTTTTGCCCACAACGAAAGGTGGCAGTCCTTAATGGAGAGTGGACTTTTCACTTTGTATTCAAAGAGCTGGTAAGTAGATGTTAAGTGTATTTTTCTCTTGTTCACTTCTTGTTGTCCAGAGGATCTTTGTCTTGTAAATTCTTTGTGAAATTTCATATTTTAACACTTTCTGCTACATTGGGCTATCTACATTTGTTTAAGAAGTGTCCCTAGTTGATAAGGAGTTGCATTATGCATTTTTTTATTAACTTGCAGAAGCCTGTAGTGTTTTCACTGTTTGGTTTTGGGATTGAAGCAAACTACTTGCAAAGTCCTTGTTCTCTCCAAGAAAAAACATCAGCCATATCTGTCATCTTATGCTTCCATTTTAACAGTGCAGGGTGATCAGGCTTAATCCATTGCCTAAGGAGATTGACTAGAACATGTTTCTCTCCTAGAAGACTTTGTTCTCAGGCTTGTCAGAATGGCAGCCCACCTGTTCAGGTTCTAGGGCCAGCATTGTAATAGACTTGTCAGGTATTGCCCGGTTTTCTTTGTGATGCCATTAAATTTCTAACTGTTGTGTCTCAGTTTACTTCTCGAGAGCAGGCCTCTCCTGTTCAATAAGGCCTGAGATGCATCTTTTATTATTATTTATTTATAAATCTTTCCTCAATTTCTTATTCCTAGCCAGATGGTCTAACGTTTCCTGTCCGGTCAGTTTTGGGGCAGCAGGGGACCATTGAGTTTTCTCTGGGAACATCTCCTATGCAGTGTCTTTGGTGCTGGTGGCTCCTTCACAAGCTCCTGAATTTGTCTTGCAGACTCCAGTACTGTTTTTGATGATGTGTGAGCTACTGCTGATGCAGTCTTTCTTCTGGTAAATTTATTTCCAACTCCATTGTTCTGGTGTCAGCCATACTGATAGATGTATGTTCAATGCCAGTGCTGATGGTTTCAAAGCCAGATTTTCTGTTGTGGTCAGTTTGTGTCCAGCACTTTGTCCTGACCATCATCAGGTGTTCTAGTTGCTGAGCACTTAGGGCACCATTACCCTAACTTCAGCAGTTCTAGTACCAGTTCTTCAGGTGTTATCAGCTCCTGCACAGACATTGGCTTACTGTTAAGGCAGTCTCATACAGTGCATTTCTCCCCAGTTGGGATGTCCACGAGTACCCCTTTAGTGTGGTATTTTCAGCTCTCCTCTGTCCTGAAACCTAGGGCTCCAAGTCGCTCTGTCTAGCCCGTAGGGTAATGATTGAATCCTTTGACACTGAGCTAGAAGTTAGAAAGCTTTAGCAAGCCAGACGTCTCGCACGACCTTTAGAGCATCCCACAGAGCATGTCTGAAGAGGAGCGTGCCTGTTCCCCCCATGTTTGCCACCAAAGACATTTATAGTTTGGCACATATTTGCAAATGGTGTTTGTCTGACTTTTTCATGGCCTCTGAGTACTTCAGATGATCTGCTGATGTTCATCGTGCATACAGCTGCAGTAATCACTGATGGGTTCTCTGCCGTCAGGCGGGTCCTCGGTCGGCCGAATTCCAAAGTCTAGGTCCGGCGTCGGTTGTTGTCGCTTTCTCTCCTGACGTCAGTGAGGCCGGAGTATATAAGACACAGCCGACGCCATGTTCTTCAGTCTTTTTTGCCGCGCGGTGCCCGAAGCAGAAGCAGTTCACAAGTGCCGGTCGGCCAGCTCCTGAATTACGAAAAAATTGGAAACCGAAGTCTTCATTAAAGCTACGTACCCCGTTGGGGAAACTTTTCTTGCCTCAGACCGATGTCAGAAAAAGTTAATAATTGTATTTCTTGTGGGAAGCAAATACCGCATAAGGATTTCCATTCCCTCTGCATACCTTGTTTAGGCCCAGACCACGACGTCTCGGGCTGTCGCTTTTGTGCTACTTTCAATAAACGCACTATTAAGCGTTGGGCGGAGTTCGCCCAACACTTTTTTGGTAAAGCCTTTGATTATAAAATGTCGTGAGAGACTCCGACTACCGTTTTGTCCAAAAAACGCAAGGACCGACACCACGCCAAAACCGGATACATGTGGTCCGGTTCTCAGCGAGACGCCTTTGCAGTCCCTAACTACCGACAACACTCCTTTGGCGGTGTCCTCTGTACCCGAGACCGCAGGTACCTCGGCCCTTTCCCAGACTACAACCACCGAAGCCATTGCTAATGTTGAGCCTCCTAATGTGGACAGGTCCACTTCCACCCATGGTGTCTTTAGACCCTCATCTTCTTTTTCTATTAAGGCCTTTACTAAATCCAAAGCAGCCAGGCATCCTAAGAGGCCTGTTGCACAGGGCCCTTCTCCAGGCCCCATGCCTAAAAAACAGATGCTTAAAATGGCTGAGGATTTAGTTACTCTTATCAGGGGTTCTCAACCCCCTCCAGACAAGAGAACCAGAGTGGAGGAAGATTCTCCCTCTTCTGATCAGGGCTCCATTTTATCAGAACATTCTGATGTAGAGGAACACTCTTACTCCCCTTTTGAAGATTCGGATGCAGAGCAGTCCATTCCTTCTGTATCTCCTTCTGAGGATTTTTCCTTTGGGGAAACCTTGCACACTTTGAGGGAACACTTCCATTGGGAAGGCCAAGACTTTTCCGATTCCAAGAAAAGACTTAGGGAATTTCTTTTGTTACCTCAACACAGACCTCTGGCGATACCTCCTGTTTTGGACATACTTGATGATGTTTATTCGGAGGCTTGCCTTAACCCGGATTCCCTGCCTCCTGCACCAGTCAAACCTGATAGGTACTACAGAGTTCCTAACAATCACCAATTTCTCTACAAAAGCCATAATGCTGACCCTGAAACCATTTCTCAAGGCCCCAAGGGATTGAAGGCCTCTACTGCCAAGAATCCACTTCCTGCCGAAAGAGAGTCAAGATCCTTAGAAAGGTGGGGAAAAAAGGTATATACCTCGGCCACCCTAGCCATGAGGGCCTTAAATTGTCAGTTTCATATGCTTAAATATCAACAGTTCCTGTTATCACAATTAAGGAATAAAATGTCTCAACCTGAACAACCAGATTTGAAGGAGTTGCAGGATATGATGCATAGTGCAGAGCAAGTGGGTAAACACACCTTACAATGTGGCTATGATGCCCTAGAGGCCTCAAGTAGAGCGGCTGCTACAGGATCAGTCATTCGTAGACATGCCTGGCTTAGGGAACAAAGCTTGCCTGATCATGTGAAAGCTAAACTTCTAGATGCTCCTTTACAAAAGGATGTGCTGTTTGGTACTAATGCTGAGGAGATATGAAAAATGGAAGAAAAAGCCAAATCTATGCAAACTGTCAAAGCTTTTTTACAGGTCCAACCACCACGTTTTAGCAGAAATTGGCCTTCAAAAACTGGTCCTTTCCAGCCACTGACAAGCCCCAAAGAGGTAGATACAGACGCACAAGGGGCAGAGGGCAATCACAAAGATCATATAGAGGCTGACAATGGCAAACTCCAGCACCAAGAGGTGGCGAAGACAGTGCACAACAATACAGGAAACAAACCCAATGACTCCCTCATTTCCATGCCAAGCAGGTCTCAGCTGGCAGCACCTTTGGGAGGAAAGCTAGCATTATTTGCAAGAAATTGGCATATTGTCACAACAGACAAATGGATCCTGGACGTTATAAACAGAGGCTACAAATTTCAATTCCACACACTTCCAAAAATGAGAGGCATGCCAAACCTGCCACACAATCAAAGGGCAGAGGCACAACTACAAATTTCAAAGCTCATAGGCATGAGAGCTATACAAGAGGTACCTACTCACGAACAAGGTCAAGGTTTTTATTCAAGACTTTTTCTGGTACCAAGGAAAGGAACCGACTGGAGACCCATTTTGGACTTATCCATCCTAAACACATTTTTACTGCACAAAATTCAAGATGCTCACATTACAGCAGCTTCTTCCCATGCTGGGCAAGGAGTTTTGGCTGGTAACTTTGGACCTCAAGGAGGCATATCTGCATGTCCCAATCAGACAAAACTGCAGAAGATACCTCGGATTTCTTGCAGGTTCAATCCACTATCAATTCCTCTGCATTTCCCTTTGGCTTATCTACTGCGCCCAGAGTATTCACAAAGTGCCTGGCATCAGTGATTGCCTACTGCAGACTTCAAGGGATACAAATTTACCCTTATTTGGACGACTGCCTGATCCAAGCGGACAGCAAGCACATATTTCTGGAACATCTGGCTTATGTAACATGGTTACTGCATTCTCTGGGATACACAATCAACAAAGAGAAATCCAGGCTAACACCATCTCAGAAAATAACTTTCCTGGGTGCCAACTTGGACACAAACACCCAGATGGCCTATCTTACGCCAGAAAACAGGGGCAACTAACTCAGTACTTCAAAATACTAGCAAAATGTACCAGGCTTACTGCAAGGAAAATCCTGCAGGCTCTGGGCTTCATGGCATCTTGCATTCTTTTAATCCCATGTGCAAAGCTGCATATGAGGAAACTTCAATGGTACCTAAAAAACCTATGGTCTCAACACAGTCACAGTTTGGAAACAATAATACCAATAATTCCATGTTTGCAAAAGGAATTTCTATGGTGGGCCCAAGCATGTCAAGCAAACACAGGCCTCCCATTCTGCAAGCCTCAAGCAA
Organism: Protopterus annectens; assembly: GCF_019279795.1. Taxonomy (NCBI): domain Eukaryota; kingdom Metazoa; phylum Chordata; order Ceratodontiformes; family Protopteridae; genus Protopterus; species Protopterus annectens. Next base: position 427,380,442 of record NC_056739.1, read on the forward strand.
ATCAAGTCATCACAACAGACGCCTCAGATTACGCCTGGGGGGCACACATGACGGACAGGTGCATTCAGGGCAAATGGTCCCAAAAGGAAAAGCACCTTCACATCAATCAAAAAGAAATGCTAGCAGTAATAAATGCAATTACAGCTTTCAAGGACCTCTTGCATCCAGGACAATTACTGATGAGAACAGACAACACCACAGTAATGTGGTACATAAACAAACAAGGAGGAACACATTCATACCCCTTGTGCAGACTAGCCATGACTCTTTGGAACTTGGCTCTGGAATGGCAAATCGAACTTCAAGCACAGTACTTGCCAGGATTGGAAAACACGCTGGCAGACAATCTAAGCAGAAATATGACAGATCCACACGAATGGAAGTTGCATCCTTGGGTGTTTACAGAGATAATCCAAGCGTGGGGGAGGCCAGACATAGATCTTTTTGCCTCCCACAGGAATCCTCAATTGGAAAAGTTTTGTTCGAGGACCTTTCATCCAAAGGCCTGGAGAGTGGACGCCCTTCCATTCAGTTGGACAGCATGGACAGTTTACGCATTCCCACCTCTGCCTCTTCTGCCCAAGGTGCTCTTGAAAGCAAGAGCAGACAGACCGAAGATGATACTGATTGCTCCAGATTGGCCAAGGCAACACTGGTACCCGCTCCTGAGGAGCCTAACACATACTCCTCCCTGGTCCCTGCCTCTAATGCCTCTTCTGCTGACTCAGCACAGCTACAAAACTCTTCACAGTCAGCTGAAAACACTCAATCTCGCTGCATGGAAAATTCCTTAACACCACAACAGACCCTACTCTCCAAGGAGGTGCAGGATGTCATTTTGGAGGCCAGAAGGCCATCTACTAGAAAAGCTTACTCCGCAAAATGGAAACGGTTTTGCTCTTGGAATGAGAAAAAAGGCCAGGACCCTAGAAAACTGAACTTGCCTCAGGTATTACAGTATCTAGCTGAGCTGCTGAACAGTGGACTTTCATTTTCTTCCATAAAAATCCATGCCTCAGCCATTTCTGCAGAATTCAACACGGATCCTCCTTTATTTTCTCACCCACTCTTACGACAGTTCCTCAGAGGGGCTAAGAATATAAGACCACCAAGGAAACAACCAGTACCAGCCTGGGATCTTAATTATATACTAGAAAAATTAACATTGCCTCCTTTTGAACCAGCTGCCTCAACAGATTTGCAATATTTGTCCTGGAAAACAGCCTTCCTTCTGGCTATCACTTCAGCTCGTAGGGTTTCGGAACTACAGGCCCTTATGGCGGTGCAGCCCTTTCTCATCTTCCATCACGACAGGGTTTCCCTTCGTACCAACCCGTCATTTATGCCTAAAGTGGTATCCAGGGTAGCTTTAAATCAAGCCATACACCTACCTACCTTTTACCCCAATCCTCAAAACAAAGGGGAAAGGCTGCTACACTCTTTAGACATCCATAGGCAGCTACGTTATTATTTGGACAGAACAAAGTCCTTCAGGAAATCGGAACAACTCTGTGTCCTATGCTGTAGGGGCTCAAGGGAAGCCAGTTACCAAGCAGACTATTTCAAAGTGGATAGGCCACTGCATACGGTTTTGTTATTCCTATCATGGGAAATCTGTTCCTACAGGCATCAGATCCCACTCCACCAGGGCCACAGCTACCTCTACAGCCTTCCTCAGAGGAGTTCCTACCAAAGATATTTTGGAGGCAGCCACTTGGAGTTCTGTACATACCTTCACAAAACACTACCACCTGCCTTTATATTCCAAAACTAGAGCAGGCTTTGCCACTGTTGTGTTGCAGGGCATTCTGGCTCATCCCAGTTCCAGCTAGTACCTACCACCCTGTGCGTAGCTTTGGGACTCTACCTATCAGTGATTACTGCAGCTGTATGCACGATGAACATAGTACAGTTTTGTACCTACCATAAATGTAGATGTTCGAGTGCTAATACAGCTGCAGTACAGGTTTCCCTCTACATGTCAAGCAGAGTGCCTCTTTGGACCTCTTCAAGAGGAACCTTGACGATTGGATGGGAGAAAGGAAATTCACCCCAGGGATCACGTCAGTCGCCCTGCTAGACAGGGGTCCAGGAAATAAGGCCCTAGGGCTAGCCTAGTACCAACCTATGAACCTATATATATATATATATATATATATATATATATATATAATTTATGTATTGCCTTCCATCTGGGGCAAGAAAGACTGAAGAACATGGCGTCGGCTGTGTCTTTTATATACTCCGGCCTCACTGACGTCAGGAGAGAAAGCGACAACAACCGACGCCGGACCTAGACTTTGGAATTCGGCCGACCGAGGACCCGCCTGACGGCAGAGAACCCATCAGTGATTACTGCAGCTGTATTAGCACTCGAACATCTACATTTATGGTAGGTACAAAACTGTACTTTTCACCCTTCATACCTCATGGATGATGCTCTCCAAGCTGGCGTACTGTTAGACCTTAGTAAAGTAGTTTGGGCAAAGCTGGAATACAGTAACACTGTGCTGAAGAAGGCTTAGCAGGACTTCAAACCCTAGAAGGACTTTCTTTTTATATAGAGACTTCCAGAGCAATGTCTACACCAGTGTCTGAAAAGTTCCTGTATTTGTCTTGCTTTCCATCCACCAAGTAGGAAGCCCAGAGCAGTGGACGTATTTGGCAGGCATTTTTGCTATGCCACATTGTCTTTGTGGGCATTTAACTACTTGTCCCACTTAAAATATTTCCAGAGACATGGTAGAGGAGTTGATAGAGTGTACATTAAAAGAAAAAGCATGGGTCTAAGCAAGAACTATTTTTAATCTAAGCAGCCTTATTTTCAAAGATGTATGATACATTCAGAAGCTTTGGGGCAAGGCAGGCAGCAAGATCTGTAATGGCCATATTCTGGCATTTCTGACTGCAATTGACAGAGCTTACAGAGGATGCTAAGGTGACTCCCTTATGCATCCCTTTCTTACAACCTTTATTTTTGACCAGAATTTGCCCATTGCCTTAAGGATATGAAGGAACAAGGTCAGACCGCCGGTTTTCATTCCACAGCCTACCTTTAACGGGCTGTAGAGGCGTCATTGTTGCATGCTGTTTTCAATGTAGCACACACCCAGCTGAAGAGTGGTGGAAATGTTTTGTCAGGCTTGTTTCCAGCAAGGATATGGACCCAGAAATTTGGGTTCTTTGTGCTTGCCAGTGTGTCATGGTCAGACTCCTTGGCAGACAGCTGTCTTGAGACGTTTTCTAGTTAGTCACCTTACTCTGAAGATAGAGGTTAATTCTCTCAATGTAGGCATTAAGAATTTCTAAAGACAGATGAAAAGGGATATAATTTTCCAGTCCTCACCGGTAGAGTTCATACGGTCAAAATAGAGGACTCCACTTCCTCCAGCAGACCTGTAACCAGTGGTGTTCCACAGTGATTGGTTCTGGGACTCCCCACTGTTCGGAATCTACTTCTCTGAAGTACGTGCTAAAACTAAAGGACTGTAGCTGACAAAGTTTGCTGCTGATGGCAAATTGGGAGCCATGGCAGCATCCTGCAAGAAGGTCTTATGCAGACTAATGACTGGTGCCGAAGTTATGATCTTAATGCATTTTTTTTTTGCATTGTTTATCATCACCTTTGGCAAGGGTAATGTTCTTGCAAACTACCATATCAGTAGATGTTCATTGTGTTTCACTGTTGCAGTCATTACACTTGGGTTAGCCACCGGCAGGCTACCCACAGTCGGCCTGAGTTCCAAAGTCTTGGTCCGGCGTCTGTTGCTGTCGCCCCTTCCCTGACGTCGGTGCACCAGGGGTATAAAAGATGCAACCGACACCATTTTCTTCAGTCTTTCTTGCTGCACGGTGCCCAAAGCAAAAGCAGTTCGCAAGTGCCTGTCGGTCGACTCCTGAGATTTTCGAAACTGAATTTCAGAACCGAAGTCTTCGGTAAAGCTAAGTACCCCATTGGGGAAACTTTTTCTTGCTTCAGACCGATGTCAGTAAAAGTTAATTGTATTTCTTGTGGGAAGCAAATACCTCATAAGGACTTTCACTTTTACTGTATTCCTTGCCTAGGCCCTGACCACGACGTTACTAGTTGTCGGTTTTGTGCTAGATTCAATAAACGCACTATTAAACGTTGATTTGATTTTGCTTTACATTATTTTGGCTGAAGGTTTAATTACAGAATGCCGTCGGAACAACTGACGACCGGAATTTATAAAAAACGCAAAGACAAAGAAAAGGACAGGCATCCGAGGTCCAAAACCGACGATGAAGCCTCTTCTAGGCCAGTGGCCGGTTCTTAGTGAGGCACTTTTGCAGCCCTTGACACCCGCTACCTCAGAGACACAGGCTCTATCTGACAGCGACGTGGTGACACCGAGGCCTGTGGATACTCAAGGTATTGGGCCTATAGAAACTATTCCCTCAGATGGGTCCGGAGCCGCTGAGCAGGCATCGGCTTCTGAGGGTGTTTTTAAGACCTTCACAGCTTACAATTAAGCCCACTACAGCAGCCATGGCAAAGTTAAAATCACCATTAAAGACAAAGAAACAAGTACAGCATTCTACTGAACAGTCAACCATGCCAAAGAAACAGATACTTAAAATGGCCGAAGACCTAATTACTTAGGGGTTCCCATCCCCCTCCTAACAAAAGGCCTAGGCAAGACACTGACTATGATTCCTCTGACCAGGTTTCTATTTCCTCTGATTCCTCTTCTGACCAGGGATACTCTGTCCCTCCCTATGAGGACTCTGATGCAGAAGAGTCTATACCTTCAGCCTCTCCACCTGAGTATTATTCTTTTGGGGAAACCCTGCACACCATGAGGGAGCATTTCCATTGGGAGAGCCAGGATTACTCAGAATCCAAGAAAAGGCTCAGAGACTTTCTTTTATTGCCTTAGCACAAGCCTCTGGCTATTCCCCCTGTGCTTGATATTCTTGATGTTTTTTCTGAATCCAGTTTGACTCCTTATTCTTTACCCCCTGCACCAGTCAAGCCAGACAGGTACTACAGGGTCCCTGACTCTCACAAATTTCTTTACAAAAACCCTGCTGCAGATCCAGAAACAATTTCTCAGGGTCCTAAAGGGGATAAGGCTTCCACTGCCAAAAATCCTGTTCCCTCGGATAGAGATTCCAGAGCTCTGGACAGATGGGGGGGGAAAAAGTTTACACTTCTGCTACTTTAGCTGTAAGGGCTTTAAATTGCCAGGTTTCACATGCTTAAATATCAACAGTATCTCATGTCATTGCTAAAACAGAAAATTGTTTCAATCTCAAAGTCCTGACAGTAAGGAAATGCAGGATTTATTGCATGCAGCTGAACAAGTGGGAAAGCATACTTTGCAATGTGGTTTTGATTCATTAGAGGCTTCTTGTAGAGCCGCAGTCACAGGCTCTGTTAATCGAAGGCATGCTTGGTTGAAAGAACAAAGTTTACCTGACCATGTTAAAGTTAAATTGTTGGATGCTCCACTACAGCATGATACTTTGTTTGGTGTTAAGGCAGAAGAGGTGTTAAAGAAAATGGAGGATAAAGCAAAATCAATGCAGACAGTAAAGGATTTCTTACAGGTTCAACCACCCAGGTTTCGCAGAAACTGGCCTTCAAAAAATTGGTCCTTTCCAGTGTCAGACAGGCCACAGAGGCAGATCTCTGCCCCAAGCCTCCTACAGACCTAAACAATGGGGTGCTTCAGCCTCCAAAGGAGGGGAAGACAAATCTCAACCTTATAGGAAACAGTCCCAATGACTTCCCTCTACAGATGCCAAGCACTTACCTTTTGGCAGCACCCCTAGGGAGGGGGAAAGCTAGCACTTTTTTAAAAGAAAATTGGCACACAATCACCCAGGACAAATGGGTACTGAATATTGTTTCTCAAGGTTACATGTTCCACTTTCATACACTTCCAAAATCAAGAGGTATGCCAGATCTGCCACAGAACCAGTGGGCAGAGGCTCAAAAACAAATTGCTGCTCTCATGGACATGGGGGCCATTCAAAGAGTACCACAGCCAGAACAGGGCCAAGGATTTTACTCAAGACTTTTCTTAGTACCCAGAAAGGACAAAGCCTGGAGACCAATACTGGACCTGTCAATCCTAAATATTTTCCTGGATGTTCCAAAATTCAGAATGTTAACATTACAGCAGCTTCTACCCATGCTGGGCAAGAAGGCTTGGCTAGTTACTTTGGACCTCAAGGAGGCATACCTGCATGTCCCTATCAGACAAACTTGCAGAAGATACCTCAGATTCATAGAAGGCTCAATGCATTACCAATTCTCTGCACTGCCCTTTGGCTTATCTACTGCGCCCAGGGTCTTCACAAAATGCCTGGCACCAGTAATTGCATTTTGCAGACAAAAAGGAATTAAAATATATTCCTACTTGGACGACTGCCTTATTCAAGCAGAGAGCAAGGACATTCTACTAAAGTATCTAGCGTTTGTAAAAAGATTACTAATTTGCCTAGGGTACACAGTAAACTAAAAGAAATCAAAACTTGTGCCCTCTCAAGAGATAATATTCCTGGGTGCAAGCTTAAATACAACATTCCTGGGTGCAGGCTTAAATACAACTGCCCAGATGGCTTATCTCACGCCAGACAAAGGCAAGTGACTCAATACTTTCAACTGATGGCAACAAACACCCAGCTCCCTGCAAGAAAAATTCTGCAGGTCCTGGGCTTCATGACGTCCTGCATTCTGCTAATTCCATATGCAAGACTGCATATGAGGAAACTACAATGGTATCTAAAAAGTGTTTGGACTCAATATTGTCACAGCCTGGAGACCATCATAACCTTAATTCCTTGCCTACAAGAGGAGTTTCGATGGTGGTCTCAGGCCTGTCACCACAACAAGGGACAGCCTTTCACACTACCCACAGCCAGGCAGACAATAATGGATGCATCGGATTATGCCTGGGGGGTACATATGGAAAGGCAAATGTATGCAGGGCACGTGGCCCAAGGATCAAATGCATCTTCACATCAATCAGAAGAGATGCTAGCAGTACAGAATGCCCTGACAGCTTTCAAGGACCTACTACATCCAGGACAACTACTAACAAAGATGGACAATACCACAGTTATGTGGTACATAAACAAGCAAGGGGGCACACATTCCTACCACCTATGCAGGCAAGCCATGACCTTGTGGAACACAGCACTAACCTATCAGGTACACCTGCAGGCACAACTCATGCCAGGAACAAAAAATACACTGGCAGACTAAGCAGAAATCTCTTGGACCCTCACGAATGGAAATTAAATCCACAGGTGTTCAGCAGAATAACAAAGAAATGGGGATGCCCAGACATAGATCTTTTTGCCTCCCCTCACAATTGCCAACTACAGAAATTCTGCACAAGAACTTATCACTCTCAAGCATGGAAAGTGGATGCTGTCATTCAGCTGGAAAGCTCTGACAGTCTATGCCTTCCCACCAATGCCTCCTCTTACCAAAGTGCTCTTAAAAGTCAGACGAAATGCCAAAAATGATACTGATTGCCCCAGACTGGCCACGCCAGCACTGTTACCCAATCCTAAAGAGCTCGTCTCGGGGCCCAGCTTGGTCTTTACCTCAAATTCCTCATCTTCTGACTCCACAAAACAATCGGATTCTGCACAGTCAACTCAGAACCTGAAATCTGGCAGCATGGTAGATAATGTAGCCACTCAGACTGCACCTCTCTCTGAAGCTGTTATGGATGTCATTTTAGAAGCCAGGAGGCCCAGCACTAGGAAATCTTGTGCAGAAAAATGGAAAAGATTCTGTGCTTGGAACCAGGCACAAGGACTCGACCCAATTGTTCCAAGTATACCTCGGATTTTAAAATACCTAACTGAGATGCTGGACAAAGGCCTATCTTTCTCATCAATTAAAATCCACGCCTCTGCCATTTCAGCTCATTACAATACGGAACCTCCTATTTTTTCACATCCTCTACTAAGACAGTACCTCAAAGGGGCAAAAAACATAAGACCCCCCCCCCCCCCAAGGAGAGCACCAGTTCCAACTTGGGATCTCAATTTTGTTTTAGAAAAACTCACACTGCCTCCTTTTGAACCTGCCAGCACAGCTGATATAAAATTCTTATCATGGAAAACTGCTCTGCTCCTAGCAATAACTTTAGCAAGAAGAGTATCAGAGTTACAGGCATTAATGGCTGTGGAACCTTTCATCAATTTTCACCAGGACAGGGTTTCTCTCAGGACAAACCCAACATTCATGCCAAAAGTAGTTTCCAATGTGGCCCTGAACCAAACCATTTATTTACCAACTTTCTACCCAAATCCCCAGAATAAAGGGGAGAGACTTCTGCACGCTTTGGATATACACAGACGGCTACGATTCTACTTGGAAAAAACAAAAGCTTTCAGAAAAACTGAGCAACTGTTTGCAGCCTATGCTGCAGGGTCACAAGGAAAACATATCACAAAGCAGACCATTTCAAAATGGATAGGACACTGCATCCGCTTCTGTTATGCACAACATAGCAAATCAGTGCCTAAGGTCATTAGGCCACATTCTACTAGAGCAGCAGCCACTTCAGCAGCCTTTGTCAGAGGAGTACCAGCCAAAGATATTTTAGAAGCTGCAACCTGGAGCTCAGTGCACACTTTCACCAAGCACTACCACTTACCTCTCTACTCTAAATCCAGAGCAGGCTTTGCCACTTCAGTCCTGCAGGGCCTGGTAGCCTCTCCAAATCCAATTTAGACCCAGCCGCCCAACCTCAGCTTTGGGATTCAACCCAAGTGTAATGACTGCAACAGTGAAACATGATGAAAATAGTACAGTTGTGTACCTAACATAAATGTAGATGTTAGAGTATATTCACTGTTGCAGTCCAGGTTACCCACCCACCATCCCCCTTTTCATTGCTGGGACTTCTCTGTACTTCTCAACTCTATACAACCTATGTGGTGTATTTGCTTGTCGATGAAGGAAATGTTTATATTACTACATAAATGCTTTTTGGCCTAATTTTATTTTTCCAGCCTTCCTAACTGGGGGCACCTGACATCTGGGGCAAGAAAAACCGAAGAAAATGGCGTTGGTTGCATCTTTTATACCACTGGCGCACTGACGTCAGGGAAAGGGCGACAGCAACCGACGCCGGACCAAGACTTTGGAACTCGGGCCGACTGCAGGTAGCCTGCCGGCAGATAACCCAACTGTAATGACTGCAGCAGTGAATACACTCTAACATCTACATTTATTGTAGGTACACAACTGTACTTTATACCCTAAACGTGCAGTTAGTGGTGAGAGATATGGGCACACAGGGCTACAGCAGCCTTGACTTCGATTACCATGTCTCCACAGTGGTAAGAAGGGCATTTTATATTGCTCATCTCATAAGTAAGAGCATTGCTTCTAGAAAGAAGTTATACCCCCCCCCCCCCAGTTCTCTTCCCTCATCAGGCCAATAATAAAGTGCAATGCTCTACTTGGTATGTTTGTTTCATAGGTTCATAGGTGTGTACTAGGCTAATGGCACTTGAGCCTTTACAAGCCTAGCCAAAAAAATTGTCGTGGCGCTGTCACCCAGTGTTTCACAGTGCCTCTATGTAGTAGGGCAACTGGAGTGATCCCTGGGGTGAACTTTGTTACCCATCCACTCGTCAAGGTTTCTCTTGAAGAGGGCCAGTGAGGTGCTCTGCTTGACATGAATGGGAAGCTTATTCCAGAGTATGGGCAGTCTCTGGGTGATGAACCTGTCCCTCCAGCATGTTCTGTTGATTGTGGTAATGAGGTTGTGATCTCTAGAGCGTGTGGTGTGGAGTTGTGATCTCTAGAGCGTTTGGCATGGGGGGATTGGGATTTCTTTGTGTAGCATTTCAAGTAGGGCTGGGTCGGACATGACTTTGGAAGTCTAGCAGAGATCACCTCTAAGTAGATAAGACTTGAGAACAGCTGAAGTTTCTTGAGTCTGTCCGTGTAGGATGTGTTTAAGGCCTGGGATCCTTTTTGTGAGGTACGTTTGTGGCCTGTCCAGCTGTTGTAGGTGTCTGGTCAGGTACATGCCAAATGGGGCATTATATTTTATGGTCTAATGGGTGAGTAGAGAGGGATGATGACGTCTTTCTTCCTGGATGCAAAACCTTTGGTTAGGAGATGTGCCATGTAGGAGGACTTTCTGAACACAATGGCAATGGTGGTGGTCGAAGGTGAGGTTGCTGTCGACCTGGGTGCCCGATCTCTTATGGGCCCCTTCAGTGTTCAGTGGGCTCCCATCAACGTGGTAATTTGTGGGAACTGAGTTTTTTTTTCCCAAAGGGAATGATGCATTATTTAGTGTTAAGCTTAAGGCCATGGTTCCGACACTAGTCATTGGTCTCAGTGAGGCCCTTTTGTAGGATGGTCTGTATCACTTGGGGAGTTAATAATGACTTCTAGCTTGCAGTCACTAGTGAACTTGGTCAACCAAAGTTCCTCTATGTTGGCCTGGATTTCTGAGAAGTAGATACCAAATGAGAGGGCCCAGGACCGAGCCTTGTGGGACTCCACGCATGACCGGTTGACAGTCTGACTTGGAGTCCGCAACTTTCACTCTGTGCGTCCTGTCAGAGAGCCAATTTGCAACCCACCTAGTGATGTAAGGATTGATGCCTAGTTTGGTGAGTTTATCAATGATACCAGAGTGGGGAATGGTAACAAAGGCCTTGGCCAGGTCGAAGTAGGCTGTATGCACTGAGGGTAATCTCATCCACAGCCTTGATGACTGCCTCAAAGAAGTCAACAAGTTCAGCAGGCAGGATCTCTCCTTGACAAAGCCGAACTGCGTGGGGTCAAGAGTTTGGAGATTGCCTATATCATTGTTAAGCAGGTCCCTGATGCGCTCCATAGCTTTACATACCAGACTCATCAGGCTAATGGGGAGATAGTTCCCAGGGTCTGTAGTCGCTCCCCTTTTATGGAGAGGGATGACTGTAGCAGTGCGACATTCGTTGGGGACAAAGTCTGAGGTACGGCTGTGATTGAACAGGGCACACAGGTGTGGTGCCAGTTAGTTTTATAGCTATGTAAAATGCAGCCAGAGATATTATCAGGTCTCATGGATGCTGTATTCTTGGCTTTGGACAATACAGCTTTTATCTGTGCTGCAGAAATGTTGGGTACCATGCTTTCATCTGGTATTGTGATTAGGCCTTTAGGGGAGAGAGAAGGGTAAAGTTGGCATTTAATCTGTCAGCCAGTATGTTGACTGTCTGTTGGCTCAGTATAGGAGGTCAGACAAATCTGGGTTTTGCCTTGGAGGTTCTTGATATAGCTACAGAAGGCTTTGTGGTTGTTTTTGGTGTCTGCCTCATTTCTGCCTTCATAGCTTGCTTTAGAAGATTTGATAAGGGATCTCAAGTTTTTGTTGAGGCTGATAAGGGAGTTATTCTAGTCTTCTAACTTTACTTTTTTCTACAGTAGTTTCTTCCTTTTCTTGTAGAGTTTATTGATGGCTGGGGACCACCAGATTGGCTTCCTTGTTTTGGAGGAGAGCATCTTGGTTCTGTTTGGTATGGCAAGTTCCATGCATTTGTGTACATGCTCGTACAGTGCATTGGTGTATGATTCAGCAGTCATGCAACTATTTTTCATCGGCTTGGCTGCTGAGAAGTTAGCCACCTCTGTTTTTAGAAGCCCAAAGTCAGCTTTGGAGAAGTTTTTCAGGGTGGTCGTCTTTGGGGGGGGGGGGGGGGGGTTGTGCAGGTGAGTTTGTGATTTCCATGGTGATCAGTTTGTGTCAGATTTAACCGGAGAGGAATTGACTATAGGTATGGAGCAATGGTTTCCCATGTTGGTGATAACCAGATCAAGGGTGTTGCTTCCTCTAGTGGGGGTCAGAATGAGCTGATCCAGGGCATTGAATTGATGACTTCAGGAATTGTGCCAGTTCATTGGTACTTGAATAGTTTTCCCAGTTGATCGAAGGGTAGTTGAAGTTGCCCAGTATGAGAGTATTGGGCAGGACCTTGATAGATTTCAGGGTGCCTAGGAACATATAGTGAGAGTTTAGGGACATTGGAGTTCTGTAGCAGGCTATGACTTGTATTGCCGTTTTACCTAGTGTTAGCTGTACCTGGAGTATTTCGGATGCATTATGCTGGGCTGCCAGTCTAGAGGTGTGCATATTCTTTATGAATATGAAGATAACACTGCCTTTGGAGCTTCCAGACTTATTCTGGGGCCGAAAGGTATGGAATGAGTTGTGCAGGGGTGCTTTCTGCCTCTTTAAACCAGGTCTCCGTTACAGCACAAATGCCGACATTCTCCATTTTGAGGAGAGCTTTGAGCAACTGCATCTTGAGATTTAGACTTCTAGCATTGAGCAACATCTCCCCCAGATTGCATTTGTTTGTAGCTGTTACGGTGGAAGGTTGGTGTTTGGAACACTGTCTAAAAAAGCCACTATGGGGGTGGCAAGAGCCTTAGCCAGTAGCCAGAATCCCAGGGGTGACAGATGCAGGCCGTTTCTGGCAAAGCATCGAGGTCTGTCCATCATGTCTTCCGAGGTAAACAGACACTGGATCCCCTTAGAATGACACCAGAAACCTAACCAATTGTTGAAGTCAATCATTTTCTGCTTGTACTTTGGTATCATTCTGGATGATGGTAGAATACTGCTCCAGGGCTAGGGTCATACCTGCCTTGGCCACAGAATCCGAGAGTTCCATCACTTCTCTTTTCCTGTAGTCCAGGGAGGTACATCTCAGGTCATTCACACCCACATGGACAATGACAGAGACATATTTGTACTTATTGTGGAGTGACCTGAGTGCATGTGTTATGTGGCAGATCCTGGCACCTGATAGGCAACTGACTGTCACCTTCACCTTGTTCAACCTAGTGAGTGGGACATCAGTGTGCCTCACAACTGAGTCTCCTATGATTCGTACATTGGGCAGAGTATTTTGCCTTAAAGGCTTAGGTTGAGGGACACACTGTGGTGGTGAGCTGTGTGCTGTGTTTGGTGTTGTGTTGTGGTGGTCAAGTGCATTTCTGTCTTGGGGGGGGGGGGGGGTCTCGTTTGGGTAAGTTTTTGAGAGTCTCCAAGAAGATGGGTGTATGGTTTGTGTTACTATGTGTGAGTTGGGATGATTGGTGTTTTGGAGAGCTGTGTTGCAAGTGTTAACGACCTCCTTTTGACCAGCTTGTCCGGTCTTGGCTGGAGAGTGCACAGCTTCCAGTTTGATATAAGTGCATCTCTCACATGTACGAGTCTTGGGAGGTAAGAGAAGAGGATTGTCTGTGTACATGAGACAGTTGCCACACTGTCTCAGAATGACCAACTGCACTAGGTTTGCAGAAGAAAGCACAGGAAATTGCCCTACAATCATACCAGGAGGGGTGGCCAAAACTAATGAGTATTGGTGCTGTTACTGCATAAGAACAGCTAGTGCTGATAGCACCCAAGTGTGCTACAATAAATGTTACAAAGCCTGTTGAAGTGCAAGTCGAGTAAGCTAATTGAAGAGCAAGAAGCAAAAGAACAAATGCGTTCTAAGGGGAAAATTGAAGAGCAGACTTTCTGACACAGGTAATAGTTTACCTCAGCAAAGCACCATTGTGCGGAGCTTAAACAAGTGCAAACCCGAACAAACACTGGCTTTTAAACTAGAAAGTTGAAAGGGGTGGACAATCTGCCCAAACAGCCAATAAACTACAATCTCTGAGCCAGAAATCACTTCTCTTGTGATAGATGGACTACCTGGTGCTTACCACTCTCACTGATGAGCTAGAAGGCTTCCCTCCAACACAGAAAGGTCTGGGGGACTCAAAAACGTATAAACAGTCCTGGTTGCTGCAAATCTTTATCTGGACTAGACTAGTTACAGGAAAGGTGGGAAACCATATTGCAGAAAAGAAGCTAAAACAGCAGTCAAGACACTTTAAATGCAGTGCAAGCTAGCACACTTGAGTATGTAGCAATATTAAAGCAAACACAGTTTAAATAAATGCAGTTAAATTAAAAAAAATGACTAAAAACAGGTGCAAAAAGCAGTAAATTTTGAAAAAAATCAAAATGGAGGCACTTATAGTATCTCTTTCTCCTTCCAAACACGTGCAGCATTTGGAGAGAACACAAAGGTTTGTTACAAAGAAAATTCAGGGACTTCGAGATTTGTCTTATGTGGACACACTGAAATCATTGTCACTTTACTCTGTTGTACAGACTGCTCAGAGGCAACATGGGCCTTGCATATGTAGCAAAGTCTGAACCAGCTTTAATGGAAGTGCACATTTGCAAGTCAAATGGCACACAGTTCACTTGCTCACAGGACCTTAACCTGGTATATGATATCAACAGAACTTGCTGGAGAGACACATTTGTCTCACAGAGCTTGTCCCACCTTTTGGAACAAGCTTCCTTTACATGCTAAACAAAGCCCCTTGTTGGCCATATTTAAGAGTAATTTGGATGACTGGATGGGTAACCAGAAATTCACCCTGAGGGTTCCACCTCTGTCCCTCTTGGACAGGGGCGATAGGTGCTGATTTTAGTGTCCGTTTGAACCAGACATCCTTGGGGGGAAGACTGGTTGAACTTGGTTAGGCTTGTAAGGGCCCTTGGGCCATTAACCAGGTAACTTCCTGTGGTCCTGTGTTAAAACAAGCAACAAAGATGTTAAAAGCTCCTTATATAAATTAAAGAAGCCTTCAGATTTATTCTTCACTCACTTCTCTGCTCTTCACAGGTCAAGCAGAACATTTAATGCACTAATGCAAGTCGTTAATGTTAAGGACACTGCTTTATCAAAAATATGAAAAAAATTTATGTAATTCAGTCAGTTGTTATTGATGCCGGTTAGTGAAGGGGTAGCTGTCCACAGTACCAGAAGCATTCAGCAATCCCAAAGTTGCATGTAAAACAAGTAAATGTTAACACCATCTTACAGGATGTAATATAGCATAGAGTAAATGGCATTTACACTAGTCTGTAGCTAACACCATTAAGTTCTTTCCAGTGATGGAACTGATTGAAAAGAATATTAATACTGAACCAAATTAAAGCTAAACCTGTCTTGACAGTAGCACATCCGCAGTAGTTCTAGAATCTTATCAAAGTCTACACAAATTTGACTAAAAAACGATAAAAGTAGTGTCACGTTGTGGTTCAATAGCCGAAATTGGCACGGTTAGGCTGAGACTTTGCATCACTTCGCTGAAGGTCGGTAGATGGCAATCAGTCTAACAAGATTGATATAATGCAGTGACTGCTCAACGGTGGTAAGGATTAATGTAATGCAGCGACTGCACAACAGTCATAACGACTGCAAGGACAGTGCAGTCCTTAAGCTTTAAACTCTATCATTTTCTGGTCATCTGGCTGTCAAACACAGACTTCCTAAAGTCTGGGTGTAATACCTGGTGTAGTTATCTAGTTTGTTTTTAAAGATTTTTATCCTCAAGTATTCATATTACTTGTGACAAATATTAATTATAATTAATAGTGTTGTGTATTAATTGTTGCACAGATTGCTGTTTATTTCATTTCAGTTGGAGTGCCACAGTTTGTATTTAGCTATGTTTGTGTGGAACTTCAGGCCATTGTATCTTTGTGTAAGACTTATTTGTACTTCTGTCTAAAAGTGCCTGTAGTAATGGGGCATAAAAGGTTCTGTAGGCAAATATTAATTTCCCATGTATTTATTAGGAGTGAATAGTGTACAACTTGAGATGTTTACATATGTTCTTATAATTGTCTAGCACAATTTGTTTTGTAAATTTCTTTTCAGCTTAACCACACCATTAAAAAAAATTAAATACTCCAAACTTTGTAAAATGGTAGACACTTCTCAACCTTTGTACTGTTTTTTAATCATGTGTCCAGTCTTTGTCATGGTTCTACTGCTTATTTATGTTGTGTACCTAAAGAAATGTTGACAGTCTGTTGTTCCCAGGTTCTTGTATTGTGTGACTATTATGTGATATTGGGCTTGTCTTTATTAATACTTATGTCTGTATTATGTGCCATTTTCTTATGTTTCATACAAATGTTTAAAATTCCAACATCTGATGGTGGTTTTTTATTTTTTTATTTTAATAAAACCAATTTTTGCAATCTGGATGCTTGTTAATCCATCTTGGCTTGTTCATAGGAATTCTTGCAAATGCATTGTTAAAGGACAGAACTTTGAAATATACCTTTATGTACTGGCAGATGGTCAGACTGTATGCCTTGTGTAGGGAGACATTGATGACTTCTAGTTATCCATGATATATTCCATTCTATTATGTTATTCACTATGTAAGACAAAATGAATTACTGTAAATATGATTGGGAGGGATTCAAAAGCCCTTACAGGGTCAAAGTAAATTACTTTGGATTTGTGTCTAATGCCGGGGTTATTTGATCGTAGAAACTAACAAGATTTGTTAGAATAGACCTATTCTTTATGAATCCATGTTGATCAGATCGATGTATGGTATTACAGTAGCAGCACTTTTGTTTTCCATCAGCTCTGTAATGCATTTGCCAAGAATAGAGGTAACGCTAATTGACCTGTAGTTTAAATTGGAGTAATGGTGGATTGTCCATGAATTTGTTGCAGTTCTTGTTAGAACCAATATACTGAATAGAAGATGCAATATTGAAATTCAGAGTGCTTTTGATATTTTGTCAGTAATAGAACTGAAATTGTTAGGGCCCGCAGATGTGGATTTTTTAATTTTATTTAAAGCTTTACATATCCTATCTTGAGTACTTGTATGACAAATTCTCACCTGTAATGTCAGCATTTAAAATTGGGCTGTTGGACAACCTGAGGTCCATCATTGTAGGAGTTGTGTAGTATGAGTTGTGTAGTATGTATTGACCACATCTGCAATAGTCTGAGAGTCCTGTATGAAGTTATTGGGTTGTATTACGGACATGTTGTGATGCATACAAGTCTGGTTTCCTTTTTATGAGGCAGTTTCTGTTAACGAAGGTGTGAGACCAACCATCTTAATTATCTCAAGTCACTGCTTTCTCCACCTTAATGAAGGTGGTCTTTCACACCCTCATACTGACAGTGTGACTTCTCCATTTCTGTTGATGGGTGGTGATTCTGCCTTCACTTGAGGGTCACTCAGATCTGATGAAGCGAGAGTATCTCGTGAAAATGCTTACCACATTTTAGTAAAAGGTTTTATGGTTTTAACTTTTGGCCATGTTTCGGACGCTGCACAGTTCACATTTCTTTTTATTATTGGTATTATATTGTGCGGTCTGTTAATCTTTAGTTGCTGGTGTTTTTGCTGTCGTTTATGCATAAAAGGCTTTCTTTTCTGACCTTTGAACCTTTTGCCTTTAATACATGTAAGCCAAGTTCAGTTGTAGAAAACTTTGTCATCTCAGTCAAGAGAATAAAAGTTAGATGTGCTTCCGATTACATGTCATTGCTATATATACATTTTTTCTTTGTTTATATTAAAAAAAAAAAAAAAAAAAAAAGGTGACAGTTGAACTAATCTGCCCTTCATTACCAGGAATTGATGCAAAGTCATATATGAACAGTTGGTAAGGTTTCTTTGACTACTGTAACCAGGGTGACTATTTCCCACAAACTGAGTAGATGTCCACAGTCAGCTTAGATACAGTGTTTGCAGGGTAAATGTAAAGTAAGAAAACATCTAAAATCACTTGCACTTTACAGAGAGTTATCTAATATTGTTGAATTCTTTTAGAAGAGATTTTTCAAAGCTGTTGCTGTAATCTCCGAAGCAGATCTGTCTTAGGGCAGTAGCCACTTCTGCTGTCTTTTGCCTTCACATCAGTATTGATTATATAAGACCAAGCTCTGCGGATCCAGTTTTGGCATCCTGCAGACACAAGAGCAACAGAAAGGAGAAACAGAGAGAGAGCTTAAGTACCTCCATTTTGATTTTTTTCTGATTATACTGCATTCTGCACTTGATTTGTCATTTTTTCATTTAATTGCATTTATCTTAACTGTATTTGCCTTAATATTGCTAAACACTCAAGTGTGCTTGTTTGCACTGCATTTAAAGTGTTTTATTACTGTTTTAACTGTTTTTTTCTGGAAAAAAAAAGTTTCCCGCCTTTCCTGTTACTAGGGTAGTCCAGATACAGATTTGCTGTATTCAGGACTGTGCTGTAAGTTTGAGTTCCCCAGACCTTTCTGTGTTGGAGGGAAGCCTTCCAGCTTATCAGTGGGAGTGGTAAGCATTAGGTAGCCTGTATACCACAAGAGGAGTGGTTTCTGGCTCTGAAATTGTAGATGTTATTTTTGTCCTATCTTGCCTTCATTTTTGCTGGTTGGGTTTGGAACAGAGTATCAGTTCCGACTCTGCCTATACTAAAGCTCGAAAGAGTTTACTGGCTCGAGGCAAAAAAAAAAAACTCTATGCCTTCATGCTTAGGGAGATTACCCAGATCTCATGTACCACTAAACTAGATCGGGTGCTTCCTACTAGGCTCAGGCTAAGTGGAATTATTTTTGCTAATTATACTGCTATTTTCTGTGTTTTTCTTTGTGTTTGCTGTTGTGGAAATACTGTTTGCTTAGGGTTAGACCATTGTGGTTAATCCTTTTGCGTTTTGTTTTGGATTGTGTGGTTACTGGCCATCGCTTTTGCTAGGCCTTGGTTATTTTCCTATCCCGTTATACTCTGAAGTAAAATGTTTCTTCTTCTCTCTCTCTTCACAAAGCCCATTTGAGTTAGAGGGCTTGTCCTTTTAGCCCGTTTAAATTAGAGGGCTCCCTTTCCTCTTTTCCCATTTCTCTGAGTCGTCGTTTGTTAGAGACTTCTCCTCTGGCTAGAGGAGATTGTCGTTTAAGTTGAAGACTTCTCCTCTAGTCTTTTCCCCGTTACTTCTGTGTGATTGTTTATGTAAAAAAATAATCTAGTTCCTTTTCCTCTACTTCTTGTGTGGTTGCTGTAAAAAGTAGTAGTATTTGATATTCATAGTAGTAGCCTTTGATATTGTGTGTTGTTTGCCTTTGTTGGTGTAATGTCAAAGGATAATAAGGAAGCAAAGCAGTCAGGCTTCAAAAGAGATTCTTATAGCCAAAAGATGTCCTTGACAGAATGGCACACAAGCTGTGTGTACTGTTTGGGTGCTGTACATTTACAGGATTCAAGCTCTATTTGTCATGCTTTTAGCTCCAGGGTTTTACTGGAGAGAAAAAAAAACAAGTTAATATTATTGTCAGGGGAATGTTGCAAGTTCCTTTTTCTGAGACACTGGAAGGGAAACTGAGTCCTCCAAAAGCTTCTCAGTTTCCAAAATTCTCATAAAAGAGCTTCTTCTTCGGCTCCAGCCTCTGAGCCATGAAGAAACAGTCTAAGGATACATCTAACGGACCTGAAGGCTTTTGGGCCCGAAAAGGCGACTTCTTTGGCTCCTCCAGTTTTTTCGGTGCTAACCAAGAGTCATAGTCTGAGCCGGTCCCCAGTTCTGTAGCCGGTCTCTTTAGTCTTGCAGTCACCTATTTTACAGTCAGTGTCTGGGAAGTATCAGGTCCTAGACCTCGTCGTCTTGGTCCTCCAGGAGTCTGTCAGACTACTATGTGGAGTGAGTGGTCAAGAGGCTGTTACGGATGCTGGCACTTGCCAAGATTCTTTAGAGTCCAGCCCAAAAGGAATGGAACAGGCAACTGTCACTAACCCTTCTTTGATTCCTCCTCTGACCCAAGTGGCTTTGGAGCCGAAGTGCTTGGATTTGATTGTAGTGCAACAGTCAAGCCCGAGACCTGCTGCAGGTTCTTCAGTCCCAACTTCTGCTCCAACCTCCTTCAGCGCAATCGTCTTTCGAGGGGTATAATAGCCGGCGCTCTCCCATCGGGTCCAGGGAGGAGAGTTGGGTCGGACTTTTGTCTGATCCGAATCTACCTCTTTGCGCCTCCGTGCAGGTGAGGTTGGTAATTGCATCGGCCTTGGAGTCCACCTCCTTGGTTCAGGGTCAGTCTCCTGGCTCTTCGGAGCCGGAGGCTCCCTCGGAGTGGGGTTACAGTGCCTTCGAGGTCATGAGAGCGCTGTCACACCAGACAGCTTCACTGTCTGATCCAAACACTCTTCCCCCAAAAGTGCTGGAGTCTCCCCCTTACCATCTCTCCCCTCCACCAAGCAGGGAGACCCTAAGTCCTAGGATGTCCCATTGGACGAACCATCTCTTCTGAAACTTCCCCCGAGTATCCCTCTGGAGAGGTCCCTCGGAAGAGAAGTAGTAAGAGGAAACATCTAGACTCCTCTGACGAGTCTGTCACTTCAGACAACGGACCTAAATGATTCAGAAGGTCTCCACAGTCATGGTCTCTTTTGCAGACATCCTAGATATCCTTAGAGAGGTGGCTGGAAGCTCCTTAACCCCCCTGAGAATGAGTCTGTGTACCTGGAGGCTTGGGTCTCGCTCCTCCACCTCTTGGGTGACACTGCCTTTCGATTAACTCCTAAACTTAGTCGAAAGGCGTGGGGCTCCCCGGAATCTGTGGAACCTACTCCATGGAGGCCGAACAAATTCATTTACAGCACTATCCAATAAAGAATTTCTATCCAAAGGTGTCCCAGTAGATGCAATGGTGGTGGTGGCCGCCACCCAAAAGGAATTGAATTGTGTGAGACTTCCACATTTGTCCATCTGCCGAATAAAGACTTTCGTATGATGGGCGGGTACGGAGAGGGTGTGTTTTCGTCAGTGGATTTTATCCTTGGATCACTGAACTACTTGACCTATTTCACTAGGCTTCAGAGGGATCTCCTGAAGGAGCTAGGGGGATACCAATCAAGGTTTTACAGCTGCGGGGGTGTCAGACAGTGACCTCCCAGCTTTCCACCTTAAATTCCATAGTAAACTCCTCCATGTGACTTGTATCCTATGCAACCGATGGAGCGAGTAGGGCAGCGGGTACAGGAATCTCTCTTTTAAGGAGGCATTCTTGGATGCGCTTATGCAACTTTGCTGAGCCCTTCAAGTCTTCCTTTTGTCAAAGCCCCTTTTGACAGCTCATCCTTGTTTGGGCCAAAAGTGAAAGAGACTCTAACCACGTGCAAACAAGAAGGTAAGACTCTCTCTGCCATTGGAGTCCATTTTTCTCTCCCTACTAGGCCTTATCCCAAAGGCCAGAAAGGGGTGGGAAGATGTGGTTCCGTAAATCCAAAGAGCCTTTCCAGACGTATGTGGTGAATTTTCTCCCAAGTGCAGAGGGGGAAATAACAATGGAAGATGCCAACCACGTGGCAGGAGGGGGACCACAAAACCAAGGCGGTAAGGACACGTTCCTTGGTAGGCCTTAGGCCTGAAAGGAGGCGTATCTGTCCACCTCTGGAGACGGTCGTGGGTCGCTTGTTATTGTACCCAAACGCCTGGCTAGGTATAGCAAACGACAAATGGGTACAAGCGATCATATCCAGAGTCGATTACATACCCTTTTCCTCTCCAATCGGTCCTGGATGATTATCTTCATGTTTCACTGTTGCAGTCATTACATTAGGTTAACAAAGTCTTGGGTCCTGTGTCGATTGCTGTCCCTTCCTCCATGACATCAGGTAGTCAGGCGTATAAAACATGCAGCCGACGCCATTACATCAGTCATTCTTGCCATGCGGTGCCCGAAGCAGAAGCAGTTTGCAAGTGCCGGTCGGCCGACTCCTGAAATTTTCGATGTCAAGTTGTCTAGCTCACCTTCATTTTTGCTGGTTGGGGTTCAGAGCCGATCCTCGGCTCCAACTCGGCCATCTTCAAAAGCTCGAGAGCCTCTTACTGGCTCGAGGCCACCCCCTATCCCATGATGCCTGGCGCTAGATACCCAGATCTCATTTGCCGCTTCTGCTGCGAGGTTGTTCTGGCTCAGGTCATATAAAACTTTTTATTACTAGATGTTCATCGTGTTTTACTGCTGCAGTCATTACACTTGTTATCCTGCCGTCAGGCGGTCTCGCAGTCTGCCAGAGTTCCAAAGTCTCGGTCTGGTGTCTGTTGCTGTCGCTTCTTCCCTGACGTCAGTGTGCCAGGGGGTATACAAGATGCAGCCGACGCCATTTTCTTCAGTCTTTCTTGCCACGCGGTGCCCAAAGCAAAAGCAGTTTGCAAGTGGCCGGTCAGCCGACTCCTGAGATTTTCAATTCGAATTTCATAACCAAAGTCTTCTATAAAGCTAAGTAACCCGTTGGGGAAACTTTTTCTTGCCTCAGACCCATGTCAGTAAAAGTTAATTGTATTTCTTGTGGGAAGCAAATACCTAATTTTCATTCTTACTGTATTCCATGCCTAGGCCCAGACCACAACATCAATAGTTGTCGGTTTTGTGCTAGATTTAACAAACGCACTATTAAACGTCGGTTTGATTTTGCACGCCATTACTTTGGCCGAAGGTTTAATTATACCATGCCGTCGGAACAACCGACTGGAATACACAAGAAAACGCAAAGACAAAGGATAAGGACAGACATCCGAGGCCCAAAACTGACGATGAAGCCCCTTCTAGGCCAGTCGCCGGTTCTCAGTGAGGCGCTTTCACAGCCCCTGACACCCGCTACCTCAGAGCCACAGGCCGCTTCCGACTCCCACGTGAAGATGTCTAGGCCTCTGGATACTCAAGGTGTTGGGCCTACGGAAACTAACCCTTCAGATGGGTCCGGAGCCGCTGAGCAGGCATCAGCTTCTGAGGGTGTTTTCAGACCTTCACAGCTTACCATAAAAACTACAGCCAAGTCTAAAACTCCATTAAAGACAAAGAAGCAAGTACAGCATTCACCTGGACAGGCCTCCATCCCTAAAAAACAAATGCTTAAAATGGCCGAAGACTTACTTACTCTGATCAGGGATTCCCATCCCCGGCCTAGGCAGGATACAGACTATGATTCCTCTGACCAGGTTTCCATTTCTTCTGATTCCTCTTCGGACCATGGATACTCTTTACCCCCCTATGAGGACTCAGATGCTGAAGAATCTATTCCTTCAGCCTCTCTTCCTGAGGATTATTCTTTTGGGGAAACTTTACATACCATGAGGTAGCATTTCCATTGGGAGGGCCAGGACTACTCAGAATCCAAGAAAAGGCTCAGAGACTTTCTCTTACTACCTCAGCACAGACCCCTGGCTATTCCACCAGTGTTAGATATTGTGGATGATGTGTTCTCTGAATCCAATTTAAATCCTGATTCTTTGCCCCCTGCACCAGTCAAGCCAGACAGATACTACATAGTCCCTGACTCTCTCAAATTTCTTTATAAAAACCCTGCTGCTGATCCAGAAACTATTTCCCAGGGTCCCAAAGGGGTAAAGGCTTCCATGGCTAAGAATCCAGTTCCCTCTGACAGGGATTCTAGAGCATTAGACAGATGGGGGAAGAAAGTTTACACTTCTGCAACTCTCGCAGTGAGAGCTTTAAATTGCCAGTTCCACTTGCTTAAATACCAACAATATTTAATGTCTCTGCTAAAACAGAAACTGATTACATTTTCAGAACATCCTGACTATAAGGAAATGCAGGAATTATTGCATGCAGCTGAACAAGTGGGAAAACATACTTTACAATGTGGTTTTGATTCATTAGAGGCTTCTTGTAGAGCAGCAGTTACAGGATCTGTGATTCGAAGGCATGCTTGGTTAAAAGAACAAGCTTTACCTGATCATGTTAAGGCTAAATTATTGGATGCTCCTTTACAGCAGGATATTCTAATTGGTGTTAAGGCAGAAGAGGTATTAAAGAAAACGGAGGATAAGGCAAAATCTATGCAAACAGTAAAGGATTTCTTACAGGTACAGCCACCTTGATTTAGTAGAAATTGGCCTTCAAAAAATTGGTCCTTTCAGTGTCAGACAGACCACAATGAGGCAGATACAGATGCCCAAGAGGCGGATCTCAGCCCCAAGGCTCTTACAGACCACGACAGTGGGGTGCTACAACCCCAAAAGGAGGTGAAGACAAGTCACAACCTTACAGGTAACAGTCCTAATGCCTTCCCCCTTCAAATGCCAAACTCTTTCCTTTTGGCAGCTCCCTTAGGGGGAAAACTAGCACTTTTTTCTCAAAATTGGCATATGATCACCCAAGACAAATGGGTTCTGAACATTGTGTCCCAAGGTTACAGGTTCTACTTTCACACTCTACCAAGGTTAAAAGGAATGCCAAACCTGCCACAAAATCAATGAGCAGAAGCACAAAAACAAATTACAGCCCTCCTGGACATGAGAGCTATCCAAAAAGTGCCACAACAGGAACAGGGACAAGGATTTTACTCAAGACTTTTCTTGGTTCCCAAAAAGGACAAAGCCTGGAGACCCATACTAGACCTTTCTACTCTAAATACTTACCTGGATGTTCCAAAATTCAAAATGTTGACACTACAGCAGCTTCTTCCCATGCTGGGCAAGAAGGCTTGGCTTGTTACTTTGGACCTCAGAGGCATACCTGCATGTCCCTATCAGACAAAAGTGCAGAAGATACATCAGATTCATAGCTGGTTCAGTGCATTACCAATTCTCTGCACTGCCCTTTGGCTTATCTACTGCGCTCATGGTCTTCACAAAGTGCCTGGCACCAGTAATTGCATTTCGCAGACAAAAAGGAATTAAAATATATCCATACCTGGACGACTGTCTTATTCAAGCAGAGAGCAAGGACATTTTTCTAAAGCATCTGGTGTTTGTAAAAAGGTTGCTAATTTGCCTAGGGTACACAGTAAACAAAAAAAAAATCAAAACTAGTGCCCTCACAAGAGATGAGATAATATTCCTGGGTGCCAGCTTAAATACAACGGCCCAGATGGCTTTCCTCGTGCCAGAAAAGCAAATTCATTTGGCAACTTACTTCAAACAAGTGACCACAAAAACCCTGCTATCTGCAAGACAAATACTGCAAGCCTTGGGGTTCATGTCCTCCTGCATTCTTTTGCAAGACTGCATATGAGGAAACTTCAGTAGTACTTAAGTCTATGGAGTCAACATTGTCACAGCCTGGAAACGTTGATTCTTGTCATACCTTGCCTATGCCTGGTGTTCCAATGGTGGGCAGAGGCCTGCCACCAAAACAAGGGACTGCCATTCACACTACCCCCTGCCGCCCAAACCCAAACTACAGATGCATCAGTCTATGTATGGGGGCTCACCTGTCAGGGAAGTGCATTCAGGGCAAACAGAACCCAAATCAAATGCACCTACATATCAATCAAAAGGAAATGTTAGCTGTACAGAATGCTCTGACCACTTTCAAGGACTGCATTCATCCAGGACAACTAATGGTAAAGACTGACACCACCATGTGGTACATAAACAAGCAGGGGGGGTTCACATTTCTACCCCCTCTGCAGACTAGCCATGGCATTGTGGAACACTGTCTTGAGCTACCAAGTGCAACTACAAGCTCAATTACTGCCAGGAAAACTGAATACGCTGGCAGACAGACTAAGCAGAAATTTCATGGACCCACAAGAGTGGAAACTGGAACCACGGATTTTCAACATGTTGACAAGCAAATGGGGGGGGGGGGGCAGACATAGATTTGTTTGCCTCCCCCCACAACTACTAGTTGGACATATTTTGCACACGGACTCCTCACAAAAAAGCCTGGAAAGTGGATGCTCTGTGATTCAGCTGGACATCGGCCTACGCCTTTCCCCCTCTGCCTCTGCTCTCCAAAGTTCTGCTAAAAGTGAAACAGGACAAATCAAGAATGATTTTGATTGCTCCAGACTGGCCATGCCAACACTCGTACCCACTCCTGCACAGTGTCACAAATCTCTCCATGGCATCTGCCTCACACCTTTCTTACTGTCTCAGCAGGAGAACCAAATTCTGCACCCTCAGTTCCCAACTTTGAACCTTGCAGCTTGGCTAATCACTTAAATTCACCCATAGCATCCCTCAGCAAATCTGTGATGGATATCATCTTGTAGGCGAGAAGACTTAGTACTAGAAAATCTTATGCTGACAAATGGAAAAGTTTCTGTGCTTGGAATCAATCTCAAGGGATGAGCACAACAGCACCCAATTTACCTCAGATTTTACAATACTTAACTGAGATGCTTCACAAGGGCCTGTCTTTTTCCTCCATTAAATCCATGCCTCAGCCATTTCAGCTCATAACACAGAACCTCCCCTCTTCTCTCATCCTCTGCTCAAGCAGTACCTCAGAGGGGCCAAAAACTTGATACCACCCAGGAGAGCTCCAACCCCTGCCTGGGACCTTAACTTTGTATTGGAGAAACTCACTCTACCTCCTTTCGAGCCAGCTGCTACTGCAGACTTAAAATTTCTTTCTTGGAAAACAGCTTTCCCTGTAGCAATCACTTCAGCTAGAAGGATATCCGAGTTAAGGCACTTATGGCAGTGGAGCCTTTCATCAGGACCAATTCATCCTGCATGCCCAAGGTGGTATCCAGCGTGGCTCTTAATCAGTCCATTCATTTGCCAACTTTCTTTCCCAATCCACAGAACAAAGGGGAATGGATTCTGCATTCATTAGATGTGTACAGACAACTTGGATTCTATTTGGACAGGACTAAACCTTGAAGAAAATCTGAACAACTGCTGGTAGCATTTGCTGCAGTGGCAGAAGGAAAGGCTATTTCAAAACAAGCCATTTCTAAATGGATAAGCCATTGCATTCATTTCTGCTATATATGCACTTGTACACGACTGGCCCCCGGGCCTCCTTTGCACCTTACCTCCTTTTCCCTTGATCCCCAAAGTTTTCCAGAAAGCCAGTATGCTGGGAAGCAAGTTGATGCTCATTGCCCAGTACTGGCCTCGTAAAATTTGGTTCCCCTTCTTATGGCCCCATCTAAAAGAGGCTCTGTGGATTCTGGACCCAGTTCCGGACCTCCTGACATATCCGTCGGGAATGCTCCATCCCCCGATAAAAATCCTTAAACTGACAGCTTGGCTGCTCCACTTCCACTCCTAGCCAGGCTTCCGGATATTTCCCCCGCTGTGAGACTGATTTCAATCTCATCCCATAAGACTACAACTAGAAAGCTTTATGCTAGCAAGTAGAAAAGGTTTTCATGTTGGGCTGTCAGCAATCACATTGACCCATTCACAGCCCCTGTGACTGCTATTTTAGACTTTTTATCAAAACTTTTCAATGAAGGTGCAGCAATGGCTACTGTACGAGTTCAATTGGCTGCTATATCTAATTTCCATATTGGAGAGATGGTATTCAAAATTATGTCCCATACACTGTGTAAGACCTTTTTGAGAGGTACTGTTTTGTTAAGGCCTCCACAAAGAGAACCAGCTTCACTTTGGGACCTTAATTTAGTATTGTCTACTCTAATCCTTCCACCATATGAACTGGCTTCATCTTGTCATCTAAAATTCCTAACCTGGAAAACAACTGTTTTTGGTAGCCATCACATCAGCTAGGCAGGTATCAGAACTCCAAGCATTGTCTATGCCCCCACCATACTTGGTCTTTCATAAAGATAGAGTTTCCCTGTGAATTAATCTGTCACTTACCCAAAGTTTGCTCCGAGACGAACCTCAATCTATCGATCTCCCGGTTTTCTTCCCAAATTATGGCAACAAGGCAGAATATAAACTACATCAATTGGATGTACACAAGCAATTACGTTTCTACCCGGACAGGACAAAAAAACTCCGAAAATCTGATCAATTCTTTGTTTCCTTTTCGGATAAAAAGAAGGGCGCCCCAATATCAAAAGTCACTCTGTCAAAGTGGCTTACTGATACCATTACCTATGCATACACTTCCCAAAGTAGACAGTTGCCTGGGAAAATAAAAGGTCATTCAATAAGAGCCATCGGAACCTCTACTGCTTTTCAGGCTAGGCTACCTATGGATTCAATTTGTGCTGCAGTGACGTGGGTTAAACCTCATCATCACTCATTGGAAAGTAGACTTGGCCTCCCAGAACAAGATCTTTTTTTTGGATCCACTATTCTGAGAAGTTTGTTCCCCTAAGCCACTCAACAAGAAAGGTGGTGGGGACGCTGTCCCAACCAGCAAGAATGAAGGTGAGATAGGACAACATAACATAAAGAAGTTATGTACTCACCGTAACGTTCCATATTTGTTGTCCATCTCGCCTTCATTCTTGCCTCCCACCTCCATCCCCCAACCTTCGCTTCTGGAGGATCGATAGGTCTTTGCTGGATTTGGAACTCAAGTTCTCTGATTTCCTTCTTAGTCCAAAGGAACACGTGTTTGTATACACTGTTGTATGTGTACTACCGTTACTTTTAGTTTTTTTGCAAACAAGATCTGGGTTATCTCCCTAAGCATGATGGGACAGGATTTTTTGCCTCGAGCCAGTAGAAGTTCTCGAGCTTTAGTATAGGCTGAGTTGGAACCGAACCCAACCAGCAAGAATGAAGGCGAGATGGACAACAAACATGGAAAGCTATGGTGAGCACATAACTTCTTTTTGTTGGCCATTTGGGACGTTTTTGTATCCCTTTCAACTTTCTGCTTTTAAAGTCTGTGCTTGCGCACTGTGCAGTGCCGCTAAGCTGGGCTTAACTATTACCGGTGCTAGAAAGTCTGCTCTTCCCTTTTTCCCTTGTATCTTGCTAGTTCTTTCTCTCTCACACTTTAAGCTTATTCACCTAACACTTCATCAGACTTTTTGTAGCAATTATTGCAGCACACACAAGTGCTATCAGCACTAAACATCCTATAAGGAAACCGCTCCAGTACTTGGTAATGATGACCATCCCTCCTGGCATGTCTAAATGTCTGTTCCCTGTGTTTTCTCCTATTAACCTGGTGAGCTTGGGCATTTTTAGGCAGTGTAGCAACTGCCTCGTGTACAAAGACAACCCTCTCCTCTTACCTCCCAGCACTCAGACTTGTGAGAGATACACTTATATCTCCAAATTGGAAGCCATGCCCACTCCAACCAAGACTGGAATAGCTGGTCAGGAGGAGAAGGTCAACACCTGCACTGCAGCATAAGGCATCTGAGATACTTCAGGTGCAGCTAACATTGGGTAAGATGGCGATCCAGGTTGTAGCCTGCTATAGGTCGCCAATCATGTGCCAAGACTCTCCACTTTCCTAAGAACTCTGGAATCTATTCGTGTCCAACCCAACACTCTCATACTGGATGACTTCAACTACTCCTCCATCAACTGAGAAAAATACTCGTGCACCAATACACTGGCCCAACGCTTCCTAGAATTCATCAATTCCAATGCCTTGGTCCAGTTCATTTTTACCCCCACTAGAGGAAGCAACATCCTTGACCTGGTTATTACTAACATGGGCAACCTTTGTTGTACACAGTCGATTCCTCCCAGGTTAGATCTGACCTCAAACTAATCACCATGGAAATCACATCTCTCCCACACCCCCAGCAAATGTAACCACCATGAAAAACTTTTCCAAAGCTGACTTGGGATCCTAAAAACAAGAGGTGGCTAACTTCACGGCACCCATGCCAATGGAAAATAGTTGCATGACTGCCAAATCATACACCAACTTACTCTACCAACATGTACATAAATGCATGGAACTAGCCATACCCAACAGAACCAAGGTGCTGTCCTCCAAGATAAGGAAGCCAGTCTGGTGGACCCTGTCATTTAAACTCTACAACAGAAGGAAGAAACTGTTTCAGAAAAAAGTGAAGTCCCAAGACTGGAAAAACTCTCATTAGCTTCAACAAAAAGTTAAGATCCCTCATCAAAACCTCTAAAGCCAGCTACGAAGGCAGAATTGTGGCAGACACTATAAACAACCACAAAACCTTCTATAGTTATATCAAGTATCTCCACGGCAATGCCCAAATTTGCTCTGAGCTACTGCACAATGGTGTCTCTGAGCCAACATATTGCCAGCATACTGGCTGATAGTCAGTGCCAACTTTACCCCACTCTCCCACCCAAAGGGCCATTCACAATACCGGAAGAATGCCAGGCACCTAGCATTACTGCAGCACAGGTTAAAGCTGCATTGTCCAAAGCCAAGAATACAGCTTCCATGAGACCCGACAATATCCCTTGCTGTGTTCTACATGAACTACAAAGTGAACTGGCACCACATCTGTGTGCCCTGTTCACTCACAGCCTTACCTCAGGCTTTGTCCCTACAGAATGGCACACTGCTCCAGTCATCCAGAGAGCAGCTACAGACCCTGGGAATTGTCATCCCATTAGCCTGACTAGTCCGATATGTAAGGCTGTGGAGCGCATCATCATGGATCTAATTAACAAAGATGTAGGGAATCTCCAAACTCTAGATCCCATGCACTTTATTTTTTTGAAAGGTAGATCATGCCTGCTCAACCTGGTTGACTTCTTTGAGGCAGTCGCCAGAGCTGTGGATGAAGGTAAGACAAGTTCATACAGCCTACCTTGATCTGGCCAAGGCCTTTGATACCATTCCTCACTCAGGAATTTATTGATAAACTCACCAAAATAGGCATCAGCCCCTTATATCATTGCAAATTGGCTCAGAGAACCCACAGCATGAAAGCAGTAGACTCCACTTGTGACTGTTCGGCAGTCTGACTTGAGTCCCGCAGGAATCGGTCCTGGGTCTCTGACTGTTTGTCATCTACTTCTCAGTAGTCCAGACCAACAATGTGGGACTCTGGCTGACTAAGTTTGCAGACTATGGCAAGCTGCGAGCCATCAACTCCCCCACGTGATGCAGACATCCTACAGAAAGGCCTCACTGAGACCAATGACTGGTGTCGAAACCATGGCCTTAAGCTTAATGTCAAAAAAAATGTCGTCATCCCCTTTGGGAAAAACTCAGTTCCCACTAATTACCACATCGATGGTAGTCCACCTGAGCACTGAAGGTGTTGTAAGAGATCTGGGGACACAGGTTGATAGCAACCTCTCCTTTCTTTCACCACATTGCCACTGTAGTTAGAAAGTCCTATATGGCACATCTCATTAGCAAGGGTTTTGCATCCAGGAAGAAAGAAGTCATCATCTGTCTCTACTCTTCCCTCATTAGACCAGTCATCGAGTATAATGCCTCATTAGGCATGTACCTCACTAAGCACCTGCAACAGCTGGAGAGGCCATAAAAGTACCTCACAAAGAGGATCTTGGGCCTTCAGCACGTGTCCTACATGGACAGACTCAAACTCCAGCTGTTTTCTGTCTCATATCGCCTACTAAGAGGTGATCTCTGCTTGACTTACGAAGTCATATCTGACCCAGCTCTGTTAGAAATACTACATCCAAAGAAATTCCAATCCCTCTGCACCACACGCTCCAGAGACCTCAGCCTCACTACCACAATCAACAGAACATACTGGAGGGGCAGGTTCCTAACCCAGAGACTGCCCATGCTCTGGAATAAACTTCTCATGCATGTCAAGCAGAGCACCTCACTTGCCCTCTTCATGAAAAGTCTTGACGAGTGGATGGGAAATAGGAAGTTCACCCTGGGGATCACTCCAGTGGCTGAACTTGATAGAGGCACTGGTAACCAACATCGGGCGGCACGATGCCAGGGCACATCTATGGGCTAGGCTTGTAAAGGCTATAGGGCCATTAGCCTAGTACATACCTATGAACAAATACCAACACTTTTGCAAGGTACTGCAGTCGTGACATTTACTTCCGGGTCTGCTGTTGTCTGTGGTATGTTCCCATGATAATGAACACCCCAGGAAGTTTAGCCAAGAGCTGTCATAAAGGGTACGAGAAATAGACCTTTCCTGATCTGACAAGAGGTCTCATCCTTCATAACAAGACCATGGTCAGCAGGCAGTAGGACCAGTATTAAACCTTTCTCAGGCTGCCATTCACCTAGTACTAGTGCCAAACATCTATTGTTAATGCCTTCCCAGCATAGGCAAGCAAAGTGGTTGACCTCTTGTGGTTCTCAGAATGTTTACAGATGCTAGATTTGTAGAGACATTAGTCAAAGAAGTAACTCTAGTGTCATTAAACTGAACAGGATTTTAATTAAGAAACTGCATCCTGTCTGGCTTTTCCGTAGTAAACATCCGTGTTTTCTATCCCATCATCTTAGCTAGGTCTCTTCAACTCGGCCAGTTACCATAGATGAACTGATCTGAGAAAATGTAAGGTTTCAGACTGTCTGTAATGCAGCAATCAACTCCTTTATTTGAAATGCTGTCAGAGGTTTTTCCCTGCTGTTAACTCCAGACCACCTATGAGCAGAGCTGTCTGTCCACTGCTCTTCCAGCCATTGATTGATAGGTTGACACAGGCCCATTTGAGGCTTAAGTGCTCTGGTGCCTCTTCCCCTACTCCATCTATGGGAGCTAGAGAATCATTGGTGTATTTTTCCTCACAGTAGCCCAAGTTGTGGCTATTTTTCAGCTGCTAAACAGCCCTAATCCTACAGTGTTGATCCCAGCATCATGGACCCAGGCATTCTAACTTTGCAGATGGGGCTGACAGGGAAGTTGCTGTCTTTCTCTGGTGACACCGAAGTTTGCATACCTGAAACTAATGTTGCAGTGGTGCATGGCCATCTGATCCAGTATCATCCTTATAGAAGTGTCTTCAGAAGACTTGTGCGTCTTCTCGGCAGTGCTCCTAGGTGGTGATACTTTGGATGACATCCTAAGAAGGCTCCTTCTGAAGAAAGGCTTGAAGGACCCCATTGTGGTGGTGCTGGTCCCTAAAAAGACCATATCCCTTTGTCCTTGAGTGTGAAGCTTTTGGTCTGACACTAAGGTTGGTACCTTAGTCTTGTCTTTGGCTTAAAAAACACATAGACTTCCCAGAGTCTGGCTGTCTGAATCCAGAGTTATGGATAGGTTAGAGGGATGTGAATATATGTCTGCCACCTTTACTATGTGAGTGTGCTTAATTATTTCACTCGTACTGTGAATTTTAAATGTGACCTCTTCAGTGAGACGTGCCATACATTGGACTGGTTGCTGAAGGGTTATTATAAGATAAACTGCTATCCCAGTCCACATTTTCCATTAACGCGACCTGCCTTCTGGTGCATACTCTGTATTGCACAAGAAAGCAAGGCCAGTGCCATGAGATTAATCATTTCTGTTTAGGGATGTTTTTTTTTTTTTTCCCATGTTTTTTTTTTTTTTTTTTTTTTTTTTTCATGATCTCTCTTGTTGCAAAATCAAAGCATAGCTCGAATATAGGAAGAGAGGTTGAGAGCCTCAAAATTTGGGAAATAAAATTTGAGCTGCAGAAAACAAGTGTTTTCTGCAACTATTGGAGGTGAACCTCCATCCATGGGTGGGATAACTACAGTGCTGTGGCATTGTTCATATTGTGTCATCTGGAGGCGGTTAGGGAATGTTTGTTCCTCCATTTTTCTGCAGGTTAAGTCCATCACAGCAGGCAAGTGGACATGCAAAGTGTTATCCAGTGTACACAAGGTTCCTTTTGAAACTCAGCTGTTGCACATTTGTTCACTTGTCCAGTGCCATCCTTGCCCAAAGGAGGGAGATGCTCAGCTTCTTTGCAGAAAGAGTCATCTGAGGAGTCTCAAGACCAGAAATGGCTAGGAATTGAGGTTCTTTTTGCTTCCTAAAAAGGTGAGAGCTTGGACCTGTGTAGATTTGTGGCCTGTACACCTTTGTTCCTCAAGGAGACCTTTCTTATGGTTGTAGTACAGTCACTCCTTTCATGACATTCAGAATGTGGCTGGATGTGCTCCTTGGAAGTCACTGATGCCTATCTTCATGCCAGGATTGCCATGAAATTGAGGTAGTCATGCTTGATGGAGAGGAACTAGTCATTGCAAGTTCTATTTGGTTTCAACTCAGCCCGCAGTGTGGTTATCAAATGTATGTGTATAGTAGCAGCACACTAGAGGATATACTGGTAGGTCAAGGTTTTCTATCCTTAGAAGATTGGTTCCTATCTGCTCTTTCAGATCAGGTTTTCATTGTTGCAAAGTAATTTAATCAAAACTGTTCTCACTTTAGGCGTTATAATAAACCTTGCTAGCGTATAGCTGACCCTGTCATAGCTGCTTGCATACATCGGCTGCGTTCTGGATACTGCGTATTCCAGGCATATGTTAAGTAGATGATATACTTTCCCTTCAGTCCAGAGACTCCATCAAAATAAACACCAGCAAGGTCCCAGCAGACCTGGGCTGTAGAACTCTGTAATTATGGCATCCATCTAACTGTTTCATGCCAAAGTACCCTTGAAAGTGCTATACAAGATATTTCATTAGTCACTTAAGGTTTGAATTTCATTAGTCACTTAAGGTTTAAACTGTGACTGCTTGGTATTTTCACATCAAATGCAAGTTGTCAAGAATCTTACCTAATGGGGACCCTTTTCAGATTCTTTCTTCCTGCAGTGGTAACCACAGATGCATTTCCTGTTGGGTGCTTTGGAGGGGTATAATATTGAACAGATGGTCCAGGCTCTCTGAATGTTTTCCAGCTCCAGCTTGCGCATCATTGACCTTGAAATGAAAAAAAATTGATGTTCATCATATTTTATTACTGTTGCAGTAGCCTTGGCTATATGGATTATATCCTGCCAAGGGTATAACAGCCGACCACCTTTGAAAGCTTCAGGCATCTTCCATGTCCTCCAACGTTAGGCAGCTCAAGGTGAGTTGTCTAAAAACATAGGTTTAAGCACCAAGCCCTTAAGAGCTTTCCTGCTACCGAAGCGAGCTCCCCTGTATGGGCTTTTGAGGATCGATAGTCTGCTTGTGCTGTTCCATTGCTGGGCAGATAAGTTCCCTTTGGAGCAAAAACCTTCCATATTTTAAATTGTATGTACTCTTCCAGTTAGGAAGGTTGTCTTTTAAAGTATTTTTACTATGTTTTTATTGGGGTAGTGACTGAATTTTTGCTGGCTTGTGTTTCTTGTTTTCCAGGGGAAAGAGGTGCCATTTTCTGATTGACCATAGAACAAACTACTGGTCCAAAGGTCAGACCTTCTCTCTGCCACAAAAAAAAAAAAAAAAAAGTTAAGCAAATAGCCTTGGTCACTGCAGCATTCTAGCAGTTTGCCTCTGCTGCAGATGGGTGACTCTGCTGTGGCCAAAGCTGTTTCCTCAGATCTTTCATCTTTTACCCCAGATCTGTGGCTGTTGGGGGTCTCTCAGTGGGCAAGGAAGAGCCACTCTCGTCAGTCCTGGGACATGGAGCAGGGAAATCTACCTGGTCAGAACCTGACTCAGCAGCTATAGTTTGTTAATCCTGCTGCTGCTAAATGTTTAGTTAATTTCAATCCTACACATTCTGCCAAGGGGAAAATAATTAATTGCAGGGAAAAGTGTATGCTTCTGCAGTTTTAATTTTTACAATTTTGAATTTTCAAGCTCGTATATTTATTCTGACCAATTATGAAAGTATGAAGAATGATCTGAAGTGGTTTTCATTTGCTCCTCAGCCTGTGGGACACTGATCTGGGACGTATCCGACTGGGCCACATTTTCCAGCATTGGATCCAAGCTCATCCCCTGCCCCCCCCCCCCCCGATCTCGTTTGCTGTGCGTCTAAGCTAGCATTGTGGTTCATTGCTTTAGATTCTGGTGAGTAATTCTTTAACAAAAAATCTGTGCTTTTCTTTCCGTGTCCTTTCTTCTTTCTTTAGTACCCCTACCCTTGTGTTCAGGTGTCGGTCCTCTATCTGTAAAAAAAAAAAATCTTTCCTTTCCCTCTTCTTTCTCCGTATCTGTGATAGTGTGCTTGTATGTGGTGGTGTGTGGTGTTTGTTCCCGTACCATGGTTGAGACCTCCAAGCCAGGGCTCAGGAAATGCACAGGGTGTGTGCAAAGATGTTCACCCTTCTGACAGCTACACTCTGTGCGTCGTGTGCTTAGGTGTACCACACTTGGAGACCTCCTACTCGATCTGTACGGGGTTCAACCCCCGCACATTGATTGACAAAAGGAACAAACTGATTCTCATGGCCTTTCTCCTCCTCCTACTACCTCGTCGGCCCCTGCTTCATCCTTGACTGATGTTCCGGCTTCCTCCGCCCCAGCCTCTGGGAGTCGACCTCCAGCTGCGAGGTCCGAGGACTAGGAGAAGCACAAACATAGGCACTGGGACAGTCACAGTAAACGAATCCCCAGCCACGCCTCCTCAGCTGAGCTGGGGCCATGCAATCCGCCTTTATCTCCATTACTCCTTCCCCGATCTGGCCCCCGGTTTCGGAGTTCTTGGGTCCAAGGCCTCTCGCCGTCAAGGGGTTAGTGCCAGTGGTAGCTGATATTGATGCCGCCATTGCTCTGAGCTGCTCAGCTCCGACATGCTCAGCGCCAAGTCCAAACGGGTGGTGTCAGCTCCAGGGCTTTCGGAGTTGGCTCTGCCACTTGGAATTTCGGAGCCAGGAGACTGCTTCGGCTCCCCCATTGTCACAGACCGCTGCGGATCTGACCTCAGCCCCAGCTTCAATGATCTGTTCTCTTCCTGCTTTCAATGTGGTGGAGAGGGTCCTCTCTGCTCCATTGAGACCCTTGACACCATCGTCGTCTGAGTCCATCCTGGCTCCCTCTTTTTCTGGTCCAGGTTCTGCCATCCTACCTCCCCAGGACAGCCTGTTGCGCCTCTGCCCCAGAGGGTTCCCCCATGGGAACAGCCAGTAGCTTCAGAGTCCTCCCCAGAGACCCCTGCCCGAGGAGGTTCTTCTGAAGCATACTTGTAAAAAGAAGCACTTTGACTCCCCGCCAGCGTACTTCAGAGAAGACACCAATTTGGAAGGAGTGGGTTTCCCTCAGTCGCCCACAGAAGATGTTTTCTTTGGAGACATTACAGAAATCCTTTGCCAGCATGGGGGGTGGTCTGTCCAAAAACCCTATCTAGATGAGCTGGTGTTTCTAGAGGCGTTTGGCACAGGACCGTCCACCTTCTGGTTGTCCCCTCCCACAGATCCACTTGTGGGCATGGAAAGTGCTCATTTCCAAACACACCCCTAGTGCGTTAAGTGCACCTGCGGACAAAGAGCACTGGTCGAAGGTGTCCCCCGGTTGATGCCATGATGGTGGTGGCAGCCACCAAGAAAGAGCTTGCTCCGGAGAGCTCTATGGTCCATCCTTTGGACAGAGAGTCCCGGGCCACCGATTATTTTGGAAAGCAGGTCTACAGTTAAGCCAAGTTTGCTGTACGTGCTCTGAACTGTATGGCACATGTGATCAGACTTTGGCGAGACCCTGGTCAAGGAGGTCGCGGAGTCTGCCCCAGGATCCATGTCTGCAGAGGAGCAGGAGGTGTTCTCTTTCTGGATGCCCGCCCTCACTTAAGTTTCCAATACTTCTGTGCTGCTCCTGTCCCACGCTACTGAAGGTGTCGCTAGAGTGGCTAGTACAGGCGTTCCCATCAGGCGTCACCCCTGGCTCCGGCTTTGTGCATTCTCAAGAGTCCTTCAAGGCATCCTTTACAAACGCCCCATATGATGATTCCACTCTCTTTGGAAAGGCCGTAAGAGACACCTTGGTCCATAGCAAGAAAGACAGGAAGACCCAGTCTGTCATTGGAATCTGTTTCTCAACTCCTCAAAGATCCTTCTCCTGAAATCAGCGGGGGCGAAGATATGGTTCCGGACGTCTCAGGGCTATTCCCATCCGCTGAGAATTCGTCCTCCCCCAGAGGTAGAGGGGGATATGAAAGACGCCACCTTCATGGTAGAGGGTGTCTGAGAAACCAGGGGTCTAATGTTTCTTTCCCGGATAGACCCGCACAGCAGCCCTGATGGGCTGCCCGACTGCTCACCTCTGTAGCCTTTCGTTACACCCAACAGCCTGCGAGTCAATTCTAGATCATCATTGAGAGTTGCATATCCTATCCAGAGGATATTTAGTTCCATTTATCCAAAGACCACTTCTGCCCAAACACCTCCTGGACGTTCCACCCGCGCAAATGGAGGACGTAGCACTGGAAATTTCCAAGCTGCTAAAAAAACGAGTCATCCAGCCTGTCCCCCCAGACCAGTCTGGATTAGGCATCTTTGACACTAAAGAAAACCTGGAATAGAACAGTGGGGACTTGAGGCCTATTCTGGATCTGTCAACCCTAAACCTGTCAGTTGCCAAGACAAAATTCCGAATGGTCACTCTCCAATCTATTCTGCCCTTTCTGCAGAAGAATGACTGGATGTGCTCAGTGAACCTCCAGGATGCCAGCTATCACATCAAAATGGACAAGCGCTCTGAGGTTCCCCCGCTTTTGGCTGAGGGCCAACCAGTACCAGTTCAATGTGCTCCCCTTTGGTCTCACCACTGCCCCCCAGAGTGTTCAGCAAAGTGATGGCGACTCACCTGTGGCTGCAGGGGTTCCATGTCTTCCCCTACCTGGACGATTGGCTCTTCTCTGCCCCCACCAGGCATCGCCTCTAACAAGCCGGGGATCTCCTTCAAACCTCCCATCAGTTGGACATAACCATAAATCTCAAGTCCCTATTTGGATCCGGTGCAAACTCTGGACTTTATTGGAGCTCAGGTAGACACCATTCAGAGCAAGGTCTTTCTGACCCCAGACAGGCTTCACTCCCTTAAATATCATGTGTCGTACATTGTTCAGACCCAATATCCCCCTGCAGAATCGGATCTTCGGGCATTGGGGTCCATGGCGGCCAAGATTACCCTCATCCCCACAGCTCCTCTACATATGAGGGCTCTTCAATAGACTGTAGGTCTCTAGTGGTCCTTCCTAGATCTACCCCTGTCCCATCCAGTTCGTGTGTCTTGAGTCTGCAGGGATTCACTTCTCTGGTGGCTGCAATTCCCGGATCTTCTTCAGGGTTGTCCCTTTATTCTTCCAGCTCCTGTGACCATGGACGCCTCCCTACTAGGGTGGGGAGGGCATTGTATAGGAAGGACAGTCCAAAGCACGTGGTCTTCCCTGGAGACCAAACTGCATATCAGTGTCCTGGAGATGAGGGCAGTGCAACTGGAGATGCAAGCTCTCCATGCCCATCTTCCCCAAGGGATGATTGCTATCCAGACAGACAACATGTTGGTGGTCTGGTACATCAACAAACTGGTGGAACCAGGTCTTATCTCCTTTGTCGTGAAGCCATGAGATTGTGAGAGTGGGCGATCTCCACCAAGCCGGTTTCTGGTGGCAACGCACATTCCGGGGTGGTCCAACATTCTAGCAGACAGGCTGAGCAGATCTATTCTGATGCCTTAAGAGTGGCTTCTGAATCCTTCAGTAGCAGAACAGATATTTCTAAAATGGGGTCAGCCTCGGTGCAATCTCTTCGCCTGTCCTTCCAACAAGAAGGGCATTGCATTTTTCATTCTGAACCCCTTACTAGGGAAGTGCATTGCATTTTTTGTTCTGAACCCCCTACCAGGGGAGGCCCCCCAGAGGGGCTCTGTGGTTCATGCTTGGCCCTCCCATCTTCTGTATACTTATCCTCCTCTTCCTCTGATTCCAAAGTTCCTTTTCTCCTCCTCTTCCTCTGATTCTAAAGTTCCTTCAGAAAGCTCAACGGCTGGGGAGCTCAGTCGTCCTCATTGCCCCATTCTGGCCTCGCCAAGGATGGTTCCCTTCTCTGTGGTCTCATGTAATGTGTCCTTCCTGAACATTGGATCCGGTTTCATGTCTGATTTCTCATCCCTCAGGGATTCCACACCCAGATATGGCCCATCTGAAGCTTACCGCTTGGCTGCTCCAGCTCCTGTGATAGTTAGGACTCCCGGGCTGTCTCCTCTGGTTAAGAAGCTATTGATAGTGGCTCATATTTCTTCCACTAGGAAGGTTTATTCTAGTAAGTGGGAAAGTTTTTTTTTTTTTTTTTTTTTTTTTTTTTTTTTATTTGGGCATCTCAACGTGATTTGGATCCCTTTCTGCCCCACTTCCTGCTATCTTAAGAGTTTATAGCGGGTATTTTTCAACAGGGTGCCAGCCTTTCTACAGTTGAAGTTCAACTGGCAGTTTATCTCCTGCATGGAAGTTAGATACATGTGGCTTCCCTGGCTTCTTCTAAGCTTTATAATGTCTATTTGAAAGTTACCTTTCTGCTTAGGCCTCCAATCAAGGACCTAACGCTGCCTTGGGGTCTTACTCTTGTCCTTCAAGCCTTAGTTTCTTACCCCTTTGAACCCGCTGCTTTTGTGGATCTGCAGTTCTTGTCTTGGAAGACAGCCTTTCCTGATTGCTATTACTTCAGCCAAAGAGTGTCAGAGCTCCAAGCCTTATCGATTTGTCTCCTTATGTGGTCTTCCATAGAGATGGGGTGTCCTTGTGCACTAATCCTCCTTTCCTCCCAAAAGTGGCTTTGGAATCAAACATTAACGAGGTAATCAATCTCCCTGTTTTCTTTCCAAATTTTCAAAATAAGGGAGAGTATAAATTGCACCTGTTCGGATGTTCATAGGCAATTACATTTTTACTTGCACAGAACAAAGTCCTTTCATAAGTGTGATCAGCTCTTTGTTTCCTACTCTAAGCCCTTTTTAGGGAAACTGGTATCAAAGGTCACCACTGCTCGTTGGATTTGTGCATAGTTCTGGTGTATTCAGCCAAAGGATTGTCTCCACCAGGTCAAGTCAAGGCGCATTCTACTAGGTCTATGGCTATGTCAGCTGCCTTTTGATCCAGAGTTTCTTTGGATGACATTTGCTCTGCAGCTACTTGGGCATCCTTCGCATACGTTCACCTCCCACCACAAGCTGGATCTTCTATCCAGAAGCAGGGCATTCTTGGTTCTGCCATGCTTTGGAATATTCTTTCATGTGGTCCTCTTAGGAATTTGGTAGCTGTGGACTCTGTCCCACAGGTCCAAGAGCAAATGAAAACAACTTCAGATAAAGAAGTTATGTACTCACCATAAAGTTCCATCGGAGTTGTTGCTTTTCATTTGTCTTTCACTGTCCCTCCCTCCTTCACCCTGCCTTGTGGGCTGTGTGGTTGACTGGCCGGCATAACTTGTGCTTTCCTATGGTGCTCTCTGGGTATTTTTGCCAAGGGGTAAGACCTTGATTCAGGTTGGGATGCTATGGTTGGCAGCAAACTTGATCTGAGGGAAGGAGGGAGATGGGAATTATGGGTAGGGGAGGAGCTTGAAGCTTGGATCCGATGCTGGAAAATGCAGATGAATTGGATCCATCTCAGATCCGTGTCCCACAGGTTGAAGACAAATGAAAAACAACAACTCAGATGGAACATTATGGTGAGTACATAACTTTTTTTTTCTGTTTGCCTTGCTGGGTTTTCAGAACCTCACAGATGAAAAAATTACATCTTAAATTTTCCTTTGAGTGGAGATTTTGTTTTTGATTCCTTTGCTGCAGAGGTTATCAAAAGGAGAGTGGGGTAAGCTGAAACAGGGAATCACCAAGATTTTTCAGTCCTCCTTTTTTTTTTCTTCTAAATTTTCCAAGGGATTCTTTTATTCCCTTGTGTAAATTTGGCAAGTAACAAAACAGTTTTATCAAAATGCTGGTAAACAGATTATCTGATGCTATCCATGTCATTATTGATCACGGATAGGTTTTGGATCCGACCTTGGATCCGAGCCGGCAGAGGAAGCGACAGCTTCTGAGCTCGAGCTCCTCCCTTCCTAGGAACCCCTGCTACCCATAATCCTTGTATCTCGTTTGTCGCAAACTGTGAGTGGACGTGTCTTCTGCAGCTTGAGCTTCTTGGACAGATAAGTAACCTTTTTTGTGGGTAATTTTGGGGGGTTTTCTCTCCCCTTTTTATCTGTGTTAGTTGACTTTGTTTTTTTTAGTAGTAGATCCCTTCTCTCCATTAGCGGTTCGTTGGTCTGTTAGGTTTTTTCCGCCCTTTACCTTTTCTTAGTCTCTTTCTTCCGTGTGCGTGTCTGTCCGTGTGCGTGTCTGTCCGTGTCTGTCCGTGTTGTTTCTTACCATGTTGGACAAACCCTCTGGTTTAGGCATTGTTCCTCATGCAGTCAGAAGATTTCTCCTGCCGATACGCATGAGGAGGGTGCCTACTGTCTTTTGAGAGCCCCATTTAGAGTTTGAATGTGATATCTGTGCAGGATTCAACCCCAGGGCTCTTAGACCATAGAAATCTTTTTCTCAAAGGGCTAGCCAAAGGGGTCCCCTGTTCTTGGGCTCCCCCTCTAAAGCCCCTCCGGATCCCAAGAGGGTAGCACTCTTCCTCTAGGGACTCCCCATGCAAAAAGGTTGTGGCTGTCTGATCCCAGCTCCTCAGAGTCCAGCTTTGGGGACTTCTGCTCAGAGAACCTCTGCTCCCCCGGGCAGATCTGATTCCTTGGAAACTCCATCCAGGCCGTAGGATCCGACTGCTTCCTCAGAGCCCATAGTTATCCTTTATCTCCCAGCTCCTTTAAGATTGTCTGATCCGAGGCAGTCCAGTGGGTCCTCTTCCAGGGACCACAGTCATTCAGGCCATTCTTCTGTTTCCTCCCGGTCTGCCAGGAATGTGCTCCCGTCAAGACATGGACATGATGAGCTTCCTCGAAGCCCAAATGGAACTTGGCTTATTACCATCCCCTAGCCACTTGCTGAGGGGGTGCTTCAGCCACATCAGAACTCCTCTTTCCATCCGATTCATGCGAGTTCGGCTTCCTAGGGGTCTGGGCTTGCCTTAAGGAGAGGCCGTTGGTGTCAGGTAGAGGTCCCACACCCACACTGCTTGGGTCCCTGGCTGGTTCAGCCTGTTATCCTCAGACCTGGCTATGCCTTGGCCCCGAGAGGTCCGTGGGGGCCAACAGGGGGAAGGATCCAGCCCGGAGTTTTTGGACCATTCACTTCCCCTGGGGGCACCCGCTTTGGACCAGTATCGTCCGGGGACGTCTAAGCTGTGTCTGTGTCCCCCCTCCAGCCCCCCAGTCAGCCTTTACTGGCGGGGATGAGGATGGGGCTTCCTCTAGTTAGTCAGCCTTCCAGGTTATAGGATAGTCTCCGGTTGGTTGGCAGCCTCTATCTCTGCTCTGGATCCACCCCTGCATGGTTCTATTTTGGGTGGCGAGTCATCATCCATTTGGGATCAGTCCTCCCATGAACACCTTAAGAAGGGCATGGGGGTACCCTCCTCTTCAGAGTCCTCCCCAGAGCCCACAATGGAGGAGCTTCCCCGGTAGAGCACGTGCAAGAGGAAGCACCTGGACTCCCCTCTATAGTCCCTCACCTGAGAACACAGAATTTGAAGAAGGGGATGGGTCCCCCAGACTACTGCCTGAGGAGGTGTCCTTTGGGGGAACATCCTTGAGATCCTGAAAGAGTGGGGCGGTTGGTCTTCCCCACCCCATCTTTAGAGGAATCTGTGTTCCTGAAGGCATTCGGGGTGGGCCCACAACTTTCTGCGTGTCCCCCCTGCAGATGAGCTACTCCATCTTATTTCGAGCAGGGTGTGGAAGGAGCCGGATAGAGTAGAACCGGTCCCCAAGAGAGCAGACAAGTTCCTAAGCCCACCGAAAGACCAAGCATTTTGGAGTAAGGGTGTTCTGTGGATGCCATTGTGGATGCCATTGTGGTTGCCGCAGGCACCAAGAAAGAGCTTGTGGAACAG
This sequence comes from Protopterus annectens, assembly GCF_019279795.1. Classification (NCBI taxonomy): domain Eukaryota; kingdom Metazoa; phylum Chordata; order Ceratodontiformes; family Protopteridae; genus Protopterus; species Protopterus annectens. The sequence continues at coordinate 427,423,748 of NC_056739.1, forward strand.
AGCTCTATGGTCCACCCCCCAACAGAGTCTCGCGAGCGATTGACCATTTTGGGAAGCGCATGTATGCCTCAGCTAATTTTGGACTGAGGACTACTAATTATATGACACATTTCACATGGCTGCAAAGGGGTTTGGTGTCCGAGCATTCCTCTTCCCTTTCAGAGTTGTTGCCTCCAGAGAGCCTTAAACTGGTCTCTTCGAAGCTTTCCACTCTTACTTCCCTTTGCCAACGCCACTATGAGCTTGATCTTTAATGCAGTTAAGGCCACCTCTCGAGCAGCGGACACGGGCATTGCTGTCCGGTGCCATGACTGGCTTCGCCTTTGCAGGTTTAAGGATAACTTTAAGGTGTTGTTCAACAACGCCCTGTTCAGATCTTCCTTGTTTGGCCCTTCTGTCAAGGAAACCCTGACCCACGGCAAGCAGGCGGGAAATACCTTGTCCGCAGTCTGGATCAAGTTTTCTACTCCCCAACGTTGCTTCTCCAAGACTCAGAGGGTTAGTAAGAAGCTGTGGTTCTGCAGGGCTCAGTCTTCCTTCCAAGATGCTCCTCAGGAATCCTCTTCCGGCTGGGGAAAGGGATTTGATGGCAGACACCACCCCAGAGGCAGAGGAGGGGCCACAAAATCAGGGCTTCCAAGAACCCTTCTTGTTTAAGCCACCACAGTGCCCCTGAAGTGCTGGCAGACTGTCCTGCCCTGGAGGCAGTTGGGGGCCGCATCTTCTTGCACCCCCTGGCTTGGCGGCTTTTACCTCAGACCAGTGGGTTCTAAGCATTGTGTCCATGGGATACTTTGTCTCCAATCACTACCCCCCCCCCCCAAAGTTCAAAATCACTCCCGGATGTTTCACCGCACAAAGGGAGTTAGCTCTCGCAGAGGTTCAAGACTTTCTTCAAAAAAAGAGCCATCCAGGAGGTCCCAGCAGGACAATGAGGGTCCGGAACTTGCTGTCTCTTCTATTTACTGCCCAAAAAAAACTGTCCCATTTTGGACCACAACAGGCTGAATTTATCAGTTCAGAAGTTGAAGTTCTGGATGGTCACTTTTCAGTCCATTCTTCTGCTTTTGTGCAAGGATGACTGGATGTGCTAGATAGTATGCATCCTTGAGCTCCATCACACAAAAATTGACAGATGCTCCAGGAGATTCCTGCTGTTATGGTTGGGGGCTAGTCACTATCAGTTCAGAGCCCTGCCCTTCGGTCTCATCTCAGCCCCCCAGGTGTTCACCAAATGTATGGCAGTGGTAGCAGCCCATCTCTCACTACAGGGATTTCAGGTCTTCCCATACCTGGACGATTGGCTTCTCACAGCTCCCACAAGGCATCATCTATCTCTAGCCACAGATTACACTCTCGGCCTGTTTCGAGATCTGGGCATTACAGTCAGCCTTCCCAAGTCGCACCTTGTCCCGTGTCAGAGACTGGAATTCATAGGGGTTCATATGGACATGGTGTGAGAATGCAGCTCTTTCTCCACGCAGAGTTGATGTGCTCTGAGAGCAAGCCCTCCTCCTCCTCCTGAATGGGGATTATGTCTCTGCCCATTTAATACTTCAAGCCCTCGGTTCTATGGCGGCGGCTATTCAACTGGTCTCCTTCGCCAGGTACCATATGCATGAGCTTCAATGGATGCTTGCGGTACAGTGGTCAGCTCATCTTCATCCCATGTCCATGATAGTCTGGATATCTCAAGTCTGCAGGTATCACTTAGTGTGGTGGCTCCAATCCAAAGATCTTCTGCTAGAGAAACCCTTTTGTCTTCCACATCTACATGCCACAGTTACCAAGGACGCCTCAATGTTGGGGGGGGTTTCAGGGAAGGATTGTCCAAGGCACGTGGTCTTCCTTTGAGACCAAGTTGCACATGAATGTCCTAGAGATGAGAGCTGTCCAATCATTGCAAGCCTTCTAGGACTAGATCACTCTCGGGACTGTGGCGATTCAGACAGACAACATGGCAGTAGTCTGGTACATTAACAAGTAAGGAGGAACCCGATCATATCCTCTGTGCAGAGAGGCCATGAGAGTGTGGGAATGGGCTATGTCCTCCAGGCACTTTCTATTTGCAACACGTATTCCTGGTGATTCCAACATGTTGGCAGACAAACTCAGCAGATCTATCCTGAGTCCCCACGAGTGGTCCCTGAACCAGTCAGTGGTAAGCCAAATTTTTGACCGTTGGGGTCTTCCATGCTGTGATCTGTTTGCCTCCCTGACCAGTCACAAATACAGCAAGTACTGTGCCCTAATCCTCCCACCTGGGGAATCACCCAGGGATGCTATGATTCATGATTGTCTGCTGGGACTTCAGTGCCTGTCCTCCCACACACCCATCATTCTCAAAGTCTTGCAGAAAGCCCTTCGCTTGAAGACTTGCCTCATCTTCATTTCCACCTTCTGTCCTTCTCAGACATGGATGTTCATCGTGCATACAGCTGCAGTAATCACAGATGGGTTCTCTGCCGTCAGGCGGGTCCTCGGTCGGCCGAATTCCATAGTCTAGGTCCGGCGTCGGTTGCTGTTGCTTTCTCTCCTGACATCAGTAAGGCCGGAGTATATAAGACACGGCCGACGCCATGTTCTCCAGTCTTTTTTGCCGTGCGGTGCCCGAAGCAGAAGCAGTTCGCAAGTGCCGGTCGGCCAGCTCCTGAATTACGAAAAATTGGAAACCAAAGTCTTCATTAAAGCTAAGTACCCCGTTGGGGAAACTTTTCTTGCCTCAGACCGATGTCAGAAAAAGTTAATAATTGTATTTCTTGTGGGAAGCAAATACCGCATAAGGATTTCCATTCCCTCTGCATACCTTGTTTAGGCCCAGACCACGACGTCTCGGGCTGTCGCTTTTGCTCTACTTTCAATAAATGCACTATTAAGCGTCGGGCGGAGTTCGCCCAACACTTTTTTGGTAAAGCCTTTGATTATAAAATGTCATCGGAGACTCCGACTACCGTTTTGTCCAAAACTGACACGCGAGGTCTGCGGTCCCCACCGACACCACGCCAAAACCGGCTACACGTGGTCCGGTTCTCAGCGAGACGCCTTTGCAGTCCCTGACTACAGACGACACTCCTTTGGCGGTGTCTTCTGTAACCGAGACCGCAGGTACCTCGGCCCTTTCCCAGACTACAACCACCGAAGCCATTGCGAGTGTTGAGCCTCCTAATGTGGACAGGTCCACTTCCACCCATGGTGTCTTTAGACCCTCATCTTCCTTTTCTATTAAGGCCTTCACTAAATCCAAATCAGCCAGGCATCCCAAGAGGCCTGTTGCACAGGGCCCTTCTCCAGGCCCCATGCCTAAAAAACAGATGCTTAAAATGGCTGAGGATTTAATTACTCTTATCAGGGGTTCTCAGCCCCCTCCAGACAAGAGACCCAGAGTGGAGAAAGATTCTCCCTCTTCTGATCAGGGCTCCATTGTATCAGAACATTCTGATGTAGAGGAACACTCTTACTCCCCTTTTGAAGATTCGGATGCAGAGCAGTCCATTCCTTCTGCATCTCCTCCTGAGGATTTTTCCTTTGGGGAAACCTTGCACACTTTGAGGGAACACTTCCATTGGGAAGGCCAAGACTTTTCTGATTCCAAAAAAAGACTTAGGGAATTTCTTTTGTTACCTCAACACAGACCTCTGGCGATACCTCCTGTTTTGGACATACTTGATGATGTTTATTCGGAGGCTTGCCTTAACCCGGATTCCCTGCCTCCTGCACCAGTCAAACCTGATAGGTACTACAGAGTTCCTAACTCTCACCAATTTCTCTACAAAAGCCATAATGCTGACCCTGAAACCATTTCTCAGGGCCCCAAGGGATTGAAGGCCTCTACTGCCAAGAATCCACTTCCTGCCGAAAGAGAGTCAAGATCCTTAGAAAGGTGGGGAAAAAGGTATATACCTCGGCCACCCTAGCCATGAGGGCCTTAAATTGTCAGTTTCATATGCTTAAATATCAACAGTTCCTGTTATCACAGTTAAGGAATAAAATGTCTCAACCTGAACAACCAGATTTGAAGGAGTTGCAGGATATGATGCATAGTGCAGAGCAAGTGGGTAAACACACCTTACAATGTGGCTATGATGCCCTAGAGGCCTCAAGTAGAGCTGCTGCTACAGGATCAGTCATTCGTAGACATGCCTGGCTTAGGGAACAAAGCTTGCCTGATCATGTGAAAGCTAAACTTCTAGATGCTCCTTTACAAAAGGATGTGCTGTTTGGTACTAATGCTGAGGAGATATTACGGAAAATGGAAGAAAAAGCCAAATCTATGCAAACTGTCAAAGCTTTTCTACAGGTTCAACCACCACGTTTTAGCAGAAATTGGCCTTCAAAAAACTGGTCCTTTCCAGCCACTGACAAGCCCCAAAGAGGTAGATACAGATGCACAAGGGGCAGAGGGCAATCACAAGGATCATATAGAGGCCGACAATGGCAAACTCCAGCACCAAGAGGTGGCGAAGACAGTGCACAACAGTACAGGAAACAAACCCAATGACTCCCTCATTTCCATGCCAAGCAAGTCTCAGCTGGCAGCACCTTTGGGAGGAAAGCTGGCATTATTTGCACGAAATTGGCATATTGTCACAACAGACAAATGGATCCTGGACGTTATAAACAGAGGCTACAAATTTCAATTCCACACTCTTCCAAAAATGAGAGGCATAAGGGCAGAGGCACAACTACAAATTTCAAAGCTCATAGGCATGAGAGCTATTCAAGAGGTACCTACTCACGAACAAGGTCAAGGTTTTTATTCCAGACTTTTTCTGGTACCAAGGAAAGGAACCGACTGGAGACCCATTTTGGACTTATCCATCCTAAACACATTTCTACTCGTACCAAAATTCAAGATGCTCACATTACAGCAGCTTCTTCCCATGCTGGGCAAGGAGTTTTGGCTGGTAACATTGGACCTCAAGGAGGCATACCTGCATGTCCCAATCAGACAAAGCTGCAGAAGATACCTCAGATTTCTTGCAGGTTCAATCCACTATCAATTCTCTGCATTGCCCTTTGGCTTATCTACTGCCCAGAGTATTCACAAAATGCCTGGCATCAGTGATTGCCTACTGCAGACTTCAAGGGATACAAATTTACCCTTATTTGGACGACTGCCTGATCCAAGCGGACAGCAAGCACATACTTCTGGAACATCTGGCCTATGTAACACGGTTACTGCATTCTCTGGGATACACAATCAACAAAGAGAAATCCAGGCTAACACCATCTCAGAAAATAACTTTCCTGGGTGCCAACTTGGACACAAACACCCAGATGGCCTATCTTACGCCAGAAAAACAGGGGCAACTAACTCAGTACTTCAAAATACTAGCAAAATGTACCAGGCTTACTGCAAGGAAAATCCTGCAGGCTCTGGGCTTCATGGCATCTTGCATTCTTTTAATCCCATGTGCAAAGTTGCATATGAGGAAACTTCAATGGTACCTAAAAAAACTATGGTCTCAACACAGTCACAGTTTGGAAACAATAATACCAATAATTCCATGTTTGCAAAAGGAATTTCTATGGTGGGCCCAAGCATGTCAAGCAAACACAGGTCTCCCATTCTGCAAGCCTCAAGCAAATCAAGTCATCACAACAGACGCCTCAGATTACGCCTGGGGGGGCGCACATGACAGACAGGTGCATTCAGGGCAAATGGTCCCAAAAGGAAAAGCACCTTCACATCAATCAAAAAGAAATGCTAGCAGTAGTAAATGCAATTACAGCTTTCAAGGACCTCCTGCATCCAGGACAATTACTGATAAGAACAGACAACACCACAGTAATGTGGTACATAAACAAACAAGGAGGAACACATTCATACCCCTTGTGCAGACTAGCCATGACTCTTTGGAACTTGGCTCTGGAATGGCAAATCGAACTTCAAGCACAGTACTTGCCAGGATTGGAAAACACGCTGGCAGACAATCTAAGCAGAAATATGACAGATCCACACGAATGGAAGTTGCATCCTCAGGTCTTTACAGAGATAATCCAAGCGTGGGGGAGGCCAGACATAGATCTTTTTGCCTCCCACAGGAATCATCAATTGGAAAAGTTTGTTCGAGGACCTTTCATCCAAAGGCCTGGAGAGTGGACTCCCTTTCATTCAGTTGGACAGCATGGACAGTTTACGCTTTCCCACCTCTGCCTCTTCTGCCCAAGGTGCTCTTGAAAGCAAGAGCAGACAGACCGAAGATGATACTGATTGCTCCAGATTGGCCAAGGCAACACTGGTACCCGTTCCTGAGGAGCCTAACACATACTCCTCCCTGGTCCCTACCTCTAATGCCTCTTCTGCTGACTCAGCACAGCTACAAAACTCTTCACAGTCAGCTGAAAACACTCAATCTCGCTGCATGGAAAATTCCTTAACACCACAACAGACCCTACTCTCCAAGGAGGTGCAGGATGTCATTTTGGAGGCCAGAAGGCCATCTACTAGAAAAGCTTACTCCGCAAAATGGAAACGGTTTTGCTCTTGGAATGAGAAAAAAGGCCAGGACCCTAGAAAACTGAATTTGCCTCAGGTATTACAGTATCTAGCTGAGCTGCTGAACAGTGGACTTTCATTTTCTTCCATAAAAATCCATGCCTCAGCCATTTCTGCAGAATTCAACACGGATCCACCTTTATTTTCTCACCCACTCTTACGACAGTTCCTCAGAGGGGCTAAGAATATAAGACCACCAAGGAAGCAACCAATACCAGCCTGGGATCTTAATTACATTCTAGAAAAATTAACATTGCCTCCTTTTGAACCAGCTGCCTCAACAGATTTGCAATATTTGTCCTGGAAAACAGCCTTCCTTCTGGCCATCACTACAGCTCGTAGGGTTTTGGAACTACAGGCCCTCATGGCAGTACAGCCCTTTCTCATCTTCCATCAGGACAGGGTTTCCCTTCGTACCAACCCATCATTTATGCCTAAAGTGGTATCTAGGGTAGCTTTAAATCAAGCCATACACTTACCTACCTTTTACCCCAATCCTCAAAACAAAGGGGAAAGGCTGCTACACTCTTTAGACATCCATAGGCAGCTACGTTATTATTTGGACAGAACAAAGTCCTTCAGGAAATCAGAACAACTTTTTGTGTCCTATGCTGTAGGGGCTCAAGGGAAGCCAGTTACCAAGCAGACCATTTCAAAGTGGCTAGGCCACTGCATATGGTTTTGTTATTCCTATCATGGGAAATCTGTTCCCACAGGCATCAGATCCCACTCCACCAGGGCCACAGCTACCTCTACAGCCTTCCTCAGAGGAGTTCCTACCAAAGATATTTTGGAGGCAGCCACTTGGAGTTCTGTACATACCTTCACAAAACACTACCACCTGCCTTTATATTCCAAAACTAGAGCAGGCTTTGCCACTGCTGTGTTGCAGGGCATTCTGACTCATCCCAGTTCCACCTAGTACCTACCACCCTGTGCGTAGCTTTGGGACTCTACCTATCTGTGATTACTGCAGCTGTATGCATGATGAACATAGTACAGTTTTGTACCTACCATAAATGTAGATGTTCGAGTGCTAATACAGCTGCAGTACAGGTTACCCTCCCTCCTTCCCCACTTGGTAAAGGCATGGGGCCTAACCCCCTCTTCATACAACCTGACTGGGTTATCCTTCTATGGTTTATTTGCTTGCAACTACTGATTTTGGATTATATTGCATTGCATGTATGTATAGGGGCAAGAAAGACTGAAGAACATGGCGTCAGCGGTGTCTTATATACTCCGGCCTTACTGACATCAGGAGAGAAAGCGACAGCAACCGACGCCGGACCTAGACTTTGGAATTCGGCCGACCGAGGACCCGCCTGACGGCAGAGAACCCATCTGTGATTACTGCAGCTGTATTAGCACTCGAACATCTACATTTATGGTAGGTACAAAACTGTACTTTCTCCCTCCTCTGGTCTCATCTGAAATATCCACCCTGGATATTAGATCTAGCCCAGGATCTCATTTCCCTTCCATGGGGGCTTCCTCTTCCCAACTTTCAGTCCCTGAGGTGGACAGCATGGTACCTCCAGTTCCAATAATAGTCAGCCAGGTTAAGCTTCCTTCTCCGGCGAAGGGCATCATTTTGGCCTCCCAGAAGCCTTCTAGTAAAAAGGTTTATTCCAGTAAATGGAAGAGGTTCTCTCTCTAGGCTTGTCAGAGGGACATTGATCCTTTTTCAGCTCCCATTCTGGACATTTTGTCGTGCATTTCCTCTCTTGTTTCAACGGGGTGAGCTTTGTGATGATTAAACTTCAATTGGTGGCTATTTCTAACGTTCACCCAAGTGACCGCCCATGTTTTCTACTAGGCTGTGCAAGGCCTTTATTAAGGGTATTTTTCTTGCTCACGCCTACCTTCAAAGATCTGTCCCCTCCTTGGGATCTTACTTTGGTGCTGCAGTCCCTGACACAACCACCCTTTGAGCCTGCTGTGAAGTGTGATATTAAGTTTCTGTCTTGGAAGGCTGTTTGGTGGCTATTACCTCCAAGTCAAAAAATCAAGGCCAGCACAGTGGAGTGTAATTTCAAATTGCTTTATTAACGCATGTATAAACCAAGCACCAACAGACCGGTTTTGGCTGAAAAAGTCAATTAGCCTTCATCAGTGTAAATGAAAAACCACAGAAAGTACAAGTCTCTTTATGTTGTCAAAGAAAAACAAAACTGAAGCTCATTAGTTGTTTATAAGTTCTCATTTAGACCAGGAGGAAATAAACCACCCAATTTAATAATCCACTTTTTTCTTTTGCATTTAGTATGGAATGCCAACCAGTTTTATTAACCCTGTCCCCCACAATTCTGTCTATAATTGTGAACCTGAAATTTGCATTATGTACCTGTGAATGTTTAAATAAAGCATTACTTAATCTTTTGGTTCTACGATCACTGCAATGTTCAGAAATCCATAGTCAAAGTGGCTGTGAAGTTTGCCCAATGTAGAAAGCTGAGCAAGAACAAGTAGCAAGGTAAACAACCCAGTCTGTGCCACAATTCACTAGAAACTTAACATTATAAAATATAGCTGTATTCTTGCTTGTAAATTTAGTTTTAACTAACCTGTAACAATGTATACAGTGTCCACAAGGGACATAACCATGAAGAAAATCGCTTGTCAGGGTTTGTTGGATAGGGTTCCAGAATTAACTTTTGTCCAAGTTTATAGTGACTAAAGTGGGCCCCTAAAGTTCTACCCCTTCCCCTTCTAAAAGAAAACATTTATCATTTAGAAACTCAGATAATGTATTGTCCACTAAAAGAATATTCCAGTGTCTATGAATACTATCCAGTAACCTATTGGTATTCCGCCCATAGGTAGTGACCAACCGAATGCTGGAATTCTTCGTATGTTCCTTGTCCTTATACTTCAATAAATCCCTTCTGTCTAGCATGGACACCCAGTTGGTGACAGTACGTATAGTGCCTGTTTTATAGCCCCTATCCTTAAACCTCCTTGTTGGATCCTGTTTGAAGTACTCATAGTTATCCTGATGGGAACAAATACTTTTCATACGGAGAAGCTGAGATTTGTGTATTTTGCGTGTAATGTGTGGCGGATGGAAACTGGATGCATGCAACAAAGAATTGTATTGTGGGTACTTACGATAAACCTGAGTATCCAAGGTGTTGTCGATGTTGCAAGTAACCAAGACATCCAAAAAGGTGATCTGTTGGGCATACTGCTTTACTGTAAAATGTATTCCCCACTTATTACTGTTCAGATGGTCCACAAATTCATGAAGATATTCGATATCCACCCTCCACACCATCCAACAATCGTCTAAATATCTCCTCCATATGCCAGTTTCATCCAGATGTATGTTGTGACTAGGATCATAAATAAGATGTTCTTCCACAAATGCCATAAAAGGATCAACATAAATAGGGGCAAAAGAGGCCCCCATAGCCATACCCTGAACCTGCCAGTAACATTTACCTTGATGGTAAAAAACATTTTTTGTAAGTATGTGTTCCGAAAGACAAATCAAAAAGGTGTTAAACCCCAGAGGATAGAGTTCAGATCTATACAATCAGTGTTTAAGAGCCTGTAACCCAGCCTAATCAGGAATATTGATGTTCGTGTTTGACTCTTGCAGTCATTACACTTGGGTTATCCTGCTGGCAGGCTACCTGCAGTCTGCCTGAATTCCAAAGTCTTAGTCCGGTGTCGGTTGCGGTCTCCTCCTCCCTGACGTCAATGCGCCAGGGGTTTAAAAGATGCAGCCGACGCCATTTTCTTCAGTCTTTCTTGGTGCCCGGTGCCCAAAGCAAAAGTAGTTTTCAAGTGCCGGTCGGCCGACTCCTGAGATTTTCGTGTTCGAATTTCAGATCCGAAGTCTTCATTTAAAGCTAAGTACCCCGTTGGGGAAACTTTTTTCTTGCTCCAGACCAATGTCAGAAAAAGGTAATAATTGTATTTCTTGTGGGAAGCAAATGCCTCATAAGGACTTCCATTCTTATTGTATTCCTTGCCTAGGCCCTGATCACGATGTTGCTAATTGTAGGTTTTGTGCCAGATTTAACCAACGCACTATTAAGCATTGGTACGATTTTGCATTTCACTACTTTGGCCGAAGATTTAATTATATGATGTCGTCGGATAGCCATCAGACTCCACTGGGAGAGCCAAGATTACTCAGAATCTAAGAAAAGGCTCAGAGACTTTCTTTTAAAAAACCCAAAGAAAAGGGCAGGCATCCGAGGTCCAAAACTGACGAGGCTTCTAAGCCAGTCGCCGGTTCTCAGGCGATTTCGCAGCCTCTGACGCCCGCAACTTCAGAGCCGCAGGCCACTTCCGACTCCCACGTGGAGCCGACTAGGCTGCTGGAATCTCAAGGTATTGGACACTCCGAAAATATTTCCTTAGATGAGTCCGGAGCCGCTGAGCAGGCATCGGCTTCTGAGGGTGTTTTCAGGCCTACACGGTTATATGTAAAAGCGACTTCAGCTTCAAAGGCAAGGAATAAAGCACCACTAAAGACAAAGAAACAAGTACAGCAATCCCATGGACAGGCCTCCATGCCTAAAAAACAGATGCTCATAATGGCCGAAGACCTAATTACTTTGATCAGGGGTTCCCATCCACCTCCTGATGAGCGGCCTAGGCAAGAGACAGAATATGAATCTTCAGATCAGGTTTCCATTTCCTCTGACTCCTCTTCTGAACAGGATTACTCTGTTCCTCCCTATGAGGATTCTGATGCTGAAGAATCTATCCCTTCAGCCTCTCCTCCTGAGGATTATTCTTTTGGGGAAACCCTGCATACCATGAGGGAGCATTTCCACTGGAAGAGCCAAGATTACTCAGAATCTAAGAAAAGGCTCAGAGACTTTCTTATACTACCTCAGCACAGGCCTCTTGCTATTCCTCATGTTTTAGACATTGTAGATGATGTATTTTCAGAGTCCGGCCTGTCTCCTGACTCTCTACCTCCAGCACCTGTTAAGCCAGGCAGATACTACAGGGTTCCAGATTCCATTAAATTTCTTTATAAAAACCCTGCTGCTGACCCAGAAACTATATCTCAGGTTCCCAAAGGGGTCAAGGCTTCCACTGCAAAAAACCCTATCCCCTCTGATAGGGATTCAAGGGCACTGGACAGATGGGGGAAAAAGATTTACATTTCTGCTACCTTGGCTGTAAGGGCTTTAAATTGTCAGTTTCATATGCGTAAATATCAGCATTGCTTAATGTCACTGCTTAAATGGAAAATGTTGACAAATTCTGAATGTGCAGAAAACAAAGAAATGCAGGATTTATTGCATGCAGCTGAACAAGTGGGAAAGTATACCTTGCAATGTGGTTTTGATTCTCTGGAGGCCTCCTGCAGGGCCGCAGTTACGGGTTCTGTCATTAGGAGGCATGCTTGGTTAAAGGAACAGAATCTGCCTGATCATGTTAAAGCAAAATTATTAGATGTTCCATTACAGCATGATACTTTGTTTGGTGTTAAGGCAGAAGAGGTGTTGAAGAAAATGGAGGATAAAGCGAAATCCATGCAGACAGTTAAGGATTTCTTACACGTACAGCCACCCAGATTTAGCAGGAACTGGCCTTCAAAGAATTAGTCCTTTCCTGTGTCAGACAGGCCACAAAGAGGCAGATACAGATGCCCCAGGGGCATATCCCAGCCCCAAGGCTCATACGGGTCTAAACAATGGGGTGCTTCTACCTCCAAAAGTGGAGAAGTCAAATCACAGCCATACAGGAAACAGTCCCAATGACTTTTGTCTGCCAGCACCAAGCACTTGTGTTCTGGCAGCCCCCTTAGGGGGAAAACTAGCACTTTTTTCACAAAATTGGCACATGATCACCCAGGACAAATGGGTCTTGAATATAGTGTCTCAGGGCTACAGGTTCCACTTTCACACCCTGCCAAGGGCAAAAGGTATGCCAGACCTGCCACACAATCAATGGGCAGAGGCACAAAAACAAGTTTCATCTCTCATTGACATGAGGGCCATTCAGCGAATGCCGCAGCAAGAGCCGGGACAAGGATTTTACTCAAGACTTTTCTTGGTACCCAGAAAGGCCAAAGCCTGGAGACCAATACTGGACCTGTCTATTCTAAACACATTTCTGGACATTCCAAAATTTAAAATGTTGAGACTGCAGCAGCGTCTGTCCATGCTGGGGCAAGAAGGCTTGGCTTGTAACTTTGGACCTAAAAGAGGCATACCTGCATGTCCCAATCAGACAATCTTGCAGAAGATACCTCAGATTCATAGCTGGCTCTATGCACTACCAATTCTCTGCACTGCCCTTTGGCTTATCTACTGCGCCCAAGGTCTTCACAAAATGCCTGGCACCAGTAATTGCATTTTGCAGACAGAGGAATCCAAATATATTCTTACTTGGATGACTGCCTTATTCAAGTGGAGAACAAGGACATTCTACTACAGCATCTGGTGTTTGTAAAAAGATTAGTAATTTGCCTAGGGTACACAGCAAACGAAAAGAAATCAAAGCTAGTACCCTCTCAAGAGATAATATTCCTGGGTGCAAGCTTAAATACAACCGCCCAGATAAATACAACCACCCAGGTGGCTTATCTTATGCCAGACAAAGGCAACTGACTTCTTACTTCAAAATGTTGGCAGCAAAGACCCAGTTATCTGCAAGAAAAATTCTGCAGGCTTTGGGCTTCATGGCATCCTGCATTCTGCTAATTCCATATGCAAGACTGCATATGAGGAAACTACAATGGTATCTAAAAAGTGTTTGGACTCAACATTGCCACAGCCTGGACACATTAATTACCCTCATTCCCTGCCTACAACAGGAGTTTCAATGGTGGGCACAGGCCTGTCACCACAACAAGGGACGGCCATTCACTTTACCCACAGCCAGGCAGACAACAGCAGATGCATCAGATTATGCCTGGGGGGCCCACATGGCAGGAAAATGTATTCAGGGCACATGGTCCCCAAACCAAATGCATCTTCATATCAATCAAAAAGAAATGCTAGCTGTTCAAAATACCCTGACAGCCTTCAAGGATCTGCTTCATCCAGGACAACTGCTGATTAAGACGGACAATACTACAGTCATGTGGTACATAAACAAGCAGGGAGGCACACATTCCTATCCCCTCTGCAGACTAGCCATGACTTTGTGGGACACAGCATTGATACAAGTACACCTGCAAGCACAATTCCTGCCAAGAAAGATAAATACTCTGGCAGACAAACTAAGCAGAAACCTCATGGATCCACACGAGTGGAAACTGGATCCCCAAGTCTTCAGCATGATAACAAGGAGATGGGGATGCCCAGACATAGATCTATTTGCCTCCCCTCATAACTGCCAACTACAGAGATTCTGCACAAGGACTTATCACAAGCAAGCATGGAAAGTGGATGCTCTATCATTCAGCTGGAAAACCCTAACAGTATACGCCTTTCCTCCACTGCCTCTCCTCCCTAAGATACTCCTAAAGGTCAGACAAGAGAAGCCAAAAATGATTCTGATTGCCCCAGACTGGCCCCGCTAGCACTGGTACCCAATCCTAAAGAGCTTGTCTCAAGGCCCAGCCTGGACATTGCCTCAAATTCCTCACTTACTGACCCAAGAAAACAATCAGATCCTGCACAGCCAACTCAGGACCCTAAATCTGGCAGCATGGCGGATAATGTAGCCAGTCAGAACACACCTCTCTCTAAAGCAGTGATGGATGTTATTTTGGAGGCCAGGAGGCCCAGTACCAGAAAATCTTATGCAGAAAAATGGAAGAGATTCTGTGCTTGGAACCAGGCACAAGGAATTGACACGCTTGTACCAAATATTCCTCAGATTTTACAATACCTAACTGAGATGCTGGACAAAGGCCTATCCTTTTCAACAATTAAGATCCATGCCTCTGCCATTTCAGCTCATTACAATACGGAACCACCTATTTTTTTCTCATCCATTGCTAAGGCAGTATCTCAGAGGGGCCAAAAACATAAGACCTCCAAGGAGAGCACCAGTACCTGCATGGGACCTCAATTATGTCTTGGACAAACTCCCACTGCCTCCTTTTGAGCCAGCCAATACAGCTGAGATAAAATTCTTATCATGGAAAACAGCTCTGCTCCTAGCAATAACCTCTGCAAGACGAGTCTCAGAGTTACAGGCACTCATGGCTGTGGAACAGTTTATCATTTTCCATCCAGACAGGGTTTCTCAGAGGACAAATCCAACATTTATGCCTAAGGTAGTGTCCAGTGTGGCCCTTAACCAAACCATTCATTTGCCTACTTTTTATCCAAACCCACAGAAATAAGGGTGAGAGACTTCTGCATTCTTTGGACATACAGACAGCTACGCTTCTGCTTGGACAGAACTAAAGCTGTCAGAAAGACTGAGCAACTCTTAGTGGCATATGCTGCAGGATCACAAGGAAAGGCTATCTCAAAGCAGACTATTTCAAAATGGATAGGCCACTGCATTCATTTCTGCTATTCACAACATGGCAAATGAGTGCCTAAGGGCATTAGGCCACATTCAACCAGAGCAGCAGCCACTTCAGCAGCCTTCCTCAGAGGAGTACCAACCAAAGGCATTTTAGAGGCTGCAACTTGGAGTTCAGTGCACACTTTTACAAAGCACTACCACTAACCTCTCTACTCTAAATCCAGAGCAGACTTTGCCACTGCAGTTCTGCAGGGCCTCATTACCTCTCCTAATCCTATTTAGACCCAGCCACCCAACCTCAGCTTTGGGATTCAACCCAAGTGTAATGACTGCAACAGTGAAACACGATAAATATAGTACAGTTGTGTACTTACCATAAATGTAGATGTTAGAGTGTATTCACTGTTGCAGTCCAGGTTACCCACCCACCATCCCCCTTTCCTTGCTGGGACTTATCTGTACTTCTCTATTCTATACAACCTATGTGGTGTATTTGCTTGTAGATGAAGGAAATGTTTATTTTAATGCATGCATACTTATTGGCATATCTTTAGCGTACCCTTTTGGGGACACCTGACATCTGGGGCAAGAAAAACTGAAGAAAATGGCATCGGCTGCATCTTTTATACCCCTGGCGCACTGATGTCAGGGAGGAGGCGACAGCCACCGATGCAGGACCAAGACTTTGGAATTCAGGCAGACTGCGGGTAGCCTGTCAGCAGGATAACCCAAGTGTAATGACTGCAGCAGTGAATACACTCGAACATCTACATTTATGGTAGGTACACAACTGTACTGTGTATAGGGCTGCTACATCCAATGTACATAACCAACCTGGTTCCAACTGCATACCTGAGATTATCTGTAAAAATTGGGTGGTGTCTTGGACCCTAACCCATTTAAGTAAGGGTTTCAGGTATTTAGTCAAAAACTGGGAAATAGGTTCTGTGAGGGGAACCCCTTCCGACACAGTCTGTCTACCCGGGGGATGGTGTAAATCTTTGTGTATTTTAGGCAATAAGTATAAATATTGACTACTAGGATCAGACACTGTCAAATGATATAGTACTGAATCAGATATAATGCCTTCCTCTTTGGTTGACAAAAGAAATTGATCAGTTTGGAAAAACAAAGGCATTTACATGTAGTGGCGCCCATCCTTCAATTGTTTTTCAGCTTCGGCATGATAATAGGCCAAATCCATGACCACCACAGCACCCCCCCTTATCAGCTGGCAAATGACCAAATTTTTATTGAGTTCAAGATTCTGAATGGCCTGTTCAGTCTTTGAGATGTTATTAGACATAATCCCAGATTCCTTGAAATGAAAATGTAGGTCTTTGAGAACACATGTCAAAAACATGTGAACATTATGATGCATGGGAGGCATGAAAGTAGATTTGTGATATTTAAATGATGTTCATCGTGTTACACTGCTGCAGTCATTACACTTGGGTTATCCTGCCGTCAGGCAGTCCCGCAGTCGGCCAGAGTTCCAAAGTCTTGGTCCGGCGTCGGTTGCTGTCGCTTCTTCCCTGACGTCATTGCGCCAGGGGTATATAAGATGCATCCAACGCCATTTTCTTCAGTCTTTCTTGTCGCGCGGTGCTCGAAGCAGAAGCAGTTCGCAAGTGCCGGTCGGCCGACTCCTGAGATTTTCGAAGTCGAATTTCAGATCCAAAGTCTTCAATAAAGCTAAGTACCCCGTTGGGGAAACTTTTTTTTTCTTGCCTCAGACCGATGTCAGAAAAAATTAATTGTATTTCTTGTGGGAAGCAAATACCTCATAAGGATTTCCACTCTTACTGTATTCCATGCCTAGGCCCTGATCACGACGTCACTAGTTGTCGGTTTTGTGCTAGATTTAACAAATGCACTATAAAAAGACGTTTTGATTTTGCTTTGCACTACTTTGGCCGAAGGTTCAATTATACTATGCTGTCTGATCAGCAGACTACCTCCAATACAGAAAAAACGCAAAGACAAGGATGAAGACAGGCATCCGAGGTCCAAAACCGATGAAACTTCTAGGCCAGTCGCCGGTTCTCAGTGAGGCGCTTTCGCAGCCCCTGACGCTCACTACCTCAGAGCCACAGGCCACTTCCAACTCCCATGTGGAGACAACTAGGCCTCTGGAAGCTCAAGGTATTGGGCCTACGGAAGCTAATCCCTCAGATGGGTCCGGAGCCGCTGAGCAGACATTGGCTTCTGAGGGTGTTTTCAGACCTTCACAACTTACCATTAAAACAACAGCCAAGACTAAAGTACCATTAAAGACGAAGAAACAAGTACAGCATTCTCCTGGACAGTCCTCCATGCCTAAGAAACAGATGCTTAAAATGGCCGAAGACCTCATTACTCTAATCAGGGGTTCCCATCCCCCTCCTGAGAAAAGGCCTAGGCAGGATACAGACTATGGTTTTTCTGATCAGGTTTCCATTTCCTCTGATTCCTCTTCAGACCAGGGATACTCTCTACCCCCCTATGAGGACTCTGATGCTGAAGAATCTATCCCTTCAGCCTCTCCTCCTGAGGATTATTCTTTTGGGGAAACTTTACATACCATGAGGGAGCATTTCCATTGGGAAAGTCAGGATTACTCAGAATCCAAGAAAAGGCTCGGGGATTTCCTTTTATTGCCTCAGCACAGGCCCCTGGCTATTCCGCCTGTGCTAGGTATTGTGGATGATGTGTTCTCTGAATCCAGCTCATCTCCTGATTCTTTGCTCCCTGCACCAGCCAAGCCAGATAGGTATTATAGAGTCCCTGACTCTCACAAGTTTCTTTACAAAAACCCTTCTGTTGATCCAGAAACTATTTCCCAGGGTCCAAAAGGGGTTAAGGTATCCATTGCAAAAAATCCAGTACCCTCTTGACAGAGATTCCAGAGCTTTGGATAGATGGGGGAAGAAAGTATACACTTCTGCAACTTTAGCAGTAAGAGCTTTAAATTGCCAGTTTCACATGCTTAAGTACCAACCTTGTTTGGTGCTAAGGCGGAAGAGGTGTTAAAGAAAATGGAGGATAAAGCTAAATCTATGCAAACAGTCAAGGATTTCTTACAGGTACAGCCACCTCGATTTAGCATAAATTGGCCAACCAAGAATTGGTCCTTTCCAGTATCAGACAGGCCACAGAGAGGCATATACAGACGCCCAAGAGGCAGATCTCAACCCCAAGGCTCAAACAGACGACAGTGGGACACCTCAACCCCAAAAGGAGGTGAGGACAAGTCTCAACCTTACAGGAAACAGTCACAATGACTTTCCCCTTCGCACGCCAAGCACGTCCCTTTTGGAAGCCCCCTTAGGGGGAAAACTAGCACTTTTTTCTCAAAACTGGCAAACAATCACCCAAGACAAATGGGTTCTGAATATTGTGTCTCAAGGTTACAGGTTCCACTTTCATACTTTACCAAGGTAAAAAGGAATGCCAGACCTGCCACAAAATCAATGGGCAGAGGCACAAAAACAATTTTCAGCCCTCATGGACATGAGAGCTATTCAAAAAGTACCACAACAGGAACAAGGACAAGGATTTTACTCAAGACTCTTCCTGGTCCCCAGAAAGGACAAGGCCTGGAGGCCCATACTAGACCTTTCAATTCTGAATACTTACCTGGATATTCCGAAATTCAAAATGTTGACATTACAGCAGCTTCTACCCATGCTGGGCAAGAAGGCTTGGCTTGTTACTCTGGACCTCAAAGGCATACCTGCATGTCCCTATCGGACAAAATTGCAGAAGATACCTCCGATTCAAAGCTGGTACAATGCACTACCAATTCTTTGCACTGCCCTTTGGCTTATCTACTGTGCGCAGGGTCTTCACAAAGTGCCTGGCACCAGTAATTGCATTTTGCAGACAAAAAGGAATTCAAATATATCCATACCTGGACGACTGCCTCATTCAAGCAGAGACAAAGGACATTATTCTACAGCATCTGGTGTTTGTAAAAAGGTTGCTAATTTCTCTAGGGTACACAGTAAACGAAAAGAAGTCAAAACTAGTGCCCTCACAACAGATTATATCCCTGGGTGCCAGCTTAAATACAGCAGCCCAGATGGCTTACCTCACGCCAGACAAACAAGTTCAACTAACTCAATATTTTCAATTACTGGCAAAAAAATCCCATCTCCCTGCAAGAAAAATTCTGCAGGCCCTGGGATTCATGGCATCCTGCATACGACTAATACCATATGCCAGACTGCATATGAGGAAATTACAATGGTACCTAAAAAGTGTTTGGACTCAACACTCTCACAGTTTAGAAGCAGTAATACCAATGATTCCCTGCTTACAACAGGAGTTTCGATGGTGGGCACAGGCATGTCACCTAAACAAGGGTCAGCCTTTTACCCAACCCACAGCCAGGCAAACTCTAACAGATGCTTCAGATTACGCCTGGGGAGCACATGTGGCAGGAAAATGCATTCAGGGCAGGTGGACCACAGACCAGATGCATTTTCACATCAATCAAAAAGAGATGTTGGCTGTTCAAAATGGCCTAACAGCTTTCAAGGACCTTCTGCATCCAGGACAATTATTACTAAATACAGACAACACCACAGTAATGTGGTACATAAACAAGCAAGGGGGCACTCATTCTTATCCCCTATGCAGGCAAGCCATGACCTTGTGGAACACAGCTCTAACGTATCAAGTTCACCTGCAAGCCCAATTCCTGCCAGGAAAGAAAAAATACTCTGGTGGACGATCTAAGCACAAATATCATGGACCCTCACGAATGGAAATTGAATCCACAAATCTTCAGCATGGTAACGCAAAAATGGGGATGCCCAGACATAGATCTTTTTGCCTCCCCACTGAATTGCCAACTACAAAAAATTCTGCACAAGGACTTGTTACAAACAAGTATGGAAAGTGGATGCTCTTTTGTTCAGCTGGAAAAACCTAAAAGTTTATGCCTTCCCACCACTGCCTCTCCTTTCAAAGGTACTCCTAAAAGCCAGACAAGAAAAACCACAGATGATCCTGATTGCTCCAGACTGGCCACGCCAGCACTGGTACCCTATCTTAAGGAACTTAGCTCAAGGCCCACCATGGATTTTGCCTCAAATTCCACACCTTCTGACTCAATAAAACAATCAGATCCTGCACGGTCAGCTCAAAACCCTAAACCTGGCTGCATGGCAGATTCATTAGTCAAACAGGCAACACCTCTCTCTAAAGCTGTTATGGATGTCATTTTGGAGGTCAGGAGGCCTAGCACCAGGAAAACTTACTCAGTAAAATGGAAGAGATTCTGCGCCTGGAACCAGGCTCAAAGCCTTGACCCTCTTGTTCCAAACATTCCTCAGATTTTACAATACTTAACTGAGATGCTGGACAGAGGCCTATCCTTCTCATCAATTAAGATCCACGCCTCTGCCATTTCAGCACATTACAACACGGATCCTCCTTTATTCTCTCATCCCTTGCTAAAGCAGTACCTCAGAGGGGCTAAAAACATAAGACCGCCCCGGAGAGCACCAACTTGGGACCTCAATTTTGTTTTGGAAAAACTGACCCTACCACCTTTTGAGCCAGCCAATACAGCTGATCTAAAATTTTTATCATGGAAAACAGCTCTGCTCCTGACAGTAACTTCAGCACGAAGAGTCTGAGCTACAGGCATTAATGGCAGTGGAACCTTTTATAATTTTTCATCAGGACAGGGTTTCTTTAAGGACAAACCCTACCTTTATGCCAAAGGTGGTATCTAGTGTGGCTCTTAACCAAACCATCCATTTGCCAACTTTTTATCCAAACCCCCAGAATAAAGGGGAGAAACTTCTGCATTCTTTAGACATACACAGGCAGCTACGCTTCTACTTGGACAAAACAAAAGCTTTCAGGAAAACTGAGCAATTGTTTGTAGCATATGCTGTAGGATCATAGGGCAAGGCTATCTCAAAGCAGACTATATCCAAATAGATAGGGCACTGTGTTCGTTACTGCTACACACCGCATGGAAAATCAGTCCCAAATAACATTAGGCCACATTCCACCAGGGCAACAGCCACTTCAACAGCCTTTCTCAGAGGAGTACCCACCAAGGAAATTTTGGAGGCTGCAACTTGGAGTTCAGTGCACACCTTTACCAACCAAGCATTACCACCTGCCTCTTTACTCTAAATCTAGAGCAGGATTTGACACTGCAGTTCTGCAGGGCCTCATAGCCAATCCTAACTCTTTATAGACCTGCCACCCAACCTTAGCTTTGGGATTCTACCCAAGTGTAATGACTGCAGCAGTGTAACACAATGAACACAGTACAGTTTTGTCCCTAACATAAATGTAGATGTTAGAGTGTTCACACTGCTGCAGTCCAGGTTACCCTCCCTCCATCTCCTCTGAACTTGCTGGACTTATCTATACCTTTCTATCCCATACAACCTTTGTGGTGTATTTGCTTGTAACTGAAGGTATTGCTTTTATTTTATATGTATATTTTTTATTAGCAATATGTATTGCCTACCTACTTGGGGGCACCTGACATCTGGGGCAAGAAAAACTGAAGAAAATGGCGTAGGATGCATTTTATATACCCCTGGCGCACTGACGTCAGGGAAGAAGCGACAGCAACCAACGCCGGACCAAGACTTTGGAACTCTGGCCGACTGCGGGACCGCCTGACGGCAGGATAACCCAAGTGTAATGACTGCAGCAGTGTGAACACTCGAACATCTACATTTATGGTAGGTACAAAACTGTACTTTTCTTGCTCCCAGGAACCAGAAGATGAATCTAAATGCAATCTCAGATGTAACAAATGACAAAAGGTGTTAACATCTTGTGCAAGCGAGTCCTCAGAAACAAACAAAACAAATAAAGGGCAACAATTTGTACCGTTTTTTTTTTTGTTTTAACAATTGAAGTTCAACCTGCGACATTGATGGTTTCATCTATTTCTGTCACAAGTCTGTGTAGAGTCTCTATGTTGTCTGCGTGAACCATGTTTCCTCCCTCTCCTCCGTGTCCTACCCCTAAAGGGTTATGGGAATTCCTACGCTTGGACACTGGGGACTCTCTGGTGTTCTATTTCCAAATCTGTGACCGAGGTAGATTCATCACCAGATGTTCCACTATAGGATGTTTTAGATTTTTTGGATCATTTTTGCCGATATCGTCACCTAGTGTATTAGATTATCCCATATTGAGGCCGTTTCTGGGCGGTTGGTCTTTTGTTGCCGTTTTTTGGTTTTCATGGAATATTTGGTTGAGCTGCTGTAGGGCTCATATTTATGTCAGGGTCGGTTCGGCAATGTATAATGGATTGTTTGGGCTTCTAACGTCTGAATATTGGATTTCATGACTATGGGACTGCCTCTGACACCTCCAGGTTTAAGTTCCCTTGATTTATATCGTTTTGACAATTGGGGTATTTGTTTTGCATTCATGCTTGTGTTACTTAGTTTGTATTCCTGGCAAATTTGAACGAAGCATCAGATACACCTTTTTTGTTTGGATACCATCGGAAGGCCAATGTACACGTTTACAATATAATATTCACTTTGGTTTGGCACAAGTTTTCATGGGTTTATGTTATGACGTTAGTCATTTTGTCAAGACCGAGTGAATACTGTCTAACGCCATTTACATCAGGTGCATTTGGTCTAACATTTTGTGTAAGGACTGTGTGTTTTTTGGGACTTGTATTCTAGTCTCTTTTGGATTTGGAATCAGAAGGATTTGGAATCGGAAACATCGATGATTTCGCAGGTTGCTCCAAACCAGCTCATGGACATAAGGGACATTATTGCATTTTATGAATGTTTTTCATCCGTAGGGTTGTATTTTTTAGTGTTTTTTTTTTTTTTTTTTATCATGCAGCATTTTGGCATAATTCAGGGTTTGTATACAAGTTTTATGTTATTGTTACTGAGGCTTGTTATATTTTTGTGCTGCACAATTCTGTTGATTGTCATCCTTTGTATAATAGGATTTTTAGACATTTTTATGAATATTGTATATGCAGGTGGGTTATTCACATCCATATGTGGTTACATTGGCAGTAGGCTTGTATGATTCCTGATCTGATGTCACTTTTGGTTAGGTGTTTATACATGCTTACCTGTTGGCTGTGAACATAGCGATATCTATATTTTTTTGAATGGGTTCACATATAAGCTTGGATATTGATACAGATTGTATGTAATTTTGTGGATGGTTTTTGTATAGCGGGTCTGATACTTTTTTGGCTATTGTCTCTTTATATATACAAACATTTAAAGGATTTTTGCAGGGGAACGTAGCATTGCATACCAAGTTTTACTGGTTGTGTCTGGATACAACAGGTATGGGTTGATAAGAGGCATATTATGCAAAGGCCATCATGGGTCTTCCCTAGTATGTTGGCTGTTTTGTTGTCAAACTATTACAAAATTATTTTTCCTTTTTGGACGTAAGGGTTGAACATAGCATTGCATTTAAACTTTAGGTTGGACCTACACATGGTAATCATTGCCCTGTGATGCGCTCTATTTAGTTATATAATTATTAAACGGGGACCTGGCCTTTCGGACCATTTACAAATACTAATATCCTTATTATTGAGTCATTTTTGCACACTTATTGGGATCCATCAAAAGTTTTCTTTATTTGTCTATTTTTTAATTTTTATTGCCCCTTTTTTTGGGGGGGGGGGGGTATTTCCATATATATTGGTTTTGTTTATTTTCATCACATATTTTTTGGAACCCCTCTTGAGAGTTTTCATCATGGATTTGCATAGAATCTTACAGGGGTTGTCAGCGGATAGGGATGACTTGGAGGTTTTTCGATTGGGACCCAGCAATAACATGAATACTGGGTTGGACCCACAGCAGCAGGACAATACATGCATTTCTCACTTTTAAAAATTAACCAAATGCATGAGAACGCCAAGGACCAATGTTTGGCATCTCAGACTATTTAAGGCTTATCAAGCCAAGGGAATTTCACCTAGAGGACTCTGTACGAATACAACCTCTGGTGGCTAATGTAGATACTGAACTAGCTGAGCAGTGGGCCATGGCTCAACAAAAGGCCTCCATGGGGTTTGTTGATGTGTTAATTTCGTATTATGATCATTCTTTTGGTCTTTGTATGTCAGAGGTAGCCAGCATTTGTGAGGAAACCAAAAAGTTTGAGGGCCAACCTTCCTACACCACTTGTCTAAACGAACTTGGTCAGGAATTACTCACTTTGGTGCAGTAGCCCAAAGAGAAGAAAATGTACAAATTTCATAGGGACATGGGAGATTATGAAAGAGGGAAGCCATTTGGTACAGATAGAAATGTCAAATTTGATAATGTGGACAGGAAACCTTTCAAATGACCAAGGTCTGTCCTCTAAAAATCTAAAACATCCTATAGTGGGATATCTGGTGACGAGTCCTCCTCGGTCACAGATTTGGAAATGCAACACACCACAGGGTCCGCGGTGTCCAAGCGTAGGAATTCCCATAACCCTTTAGGGGTAGGACACTGAGGGGGGGGGGGTGGAAACATGGTTCACGCAGACAACATAGAAACTCTACTCAGACATGTGAGACAGAAATAGATGGAACCACCAATGTATTAAATATTTCATCTCCGTCTTTATCGCAGGTTGAACTTCAATTGTTAAAGGGTTACATTTTGCACCGGTTTTGTTTTTTTTTTTTTTTTGTTTGAGGACTCGCACAAGATGTTATCTCCTTTTGTCATTTAAGTCTGAGATTGCGTTTTGATTAATCTTCTGGTTCCAGGGAGCATGAAACATTTAAATATCACAAATCTACTTTCATGCCTCCCATGCATCATAATGTTCACGTGTTTTTAACATGCGTTCTCAAAGATCTACATTTTAATTTCAAGGAATCTGGGATCAAGTCTAAAATTTGGTCTATTTGCCAGCTGATAAGGGGGGTGCTGTGGTGGTCATGGATTTGGCCTATTATCATGCTGAAGCTGAAAAACAATTGAAGGATGGGCACCACTACATGTAAATGCCTTTGGACCAGAGTTTCAGGTTTAAAAAAACAAGCTGATGAATTTCTTTTGTCAGCCAAAGAGGAAGGCATTATATCTGTTTCAGCACTATATCATTTAAGTGTCTGATCCTGGTAGTCACTATTTATACTTATTGCCCAAAAAACCCTTACTTAAATGGGTTAGGTTCAGGATCCAAGACACCACCCAGTTTTTACAGATAATCTTAGATATGCAATTGGAACCAAGTTGGCTGCTATGTACATTGGACGTAGCAGCCTTATACACTAATATTCCTCACTGGGCTGAGATACAGGCTCTTGAACACTGGTTGTGTAGATCTGAACTCTCTTCTCTGGGGTTTAACACCTTTTTGATTGGTCTTGTGGAACACTTACAAAAAGTTTATTTTTTTTTTTTACCATCAAGGCATATGTTACTGGCAGGTTCAGGATACGGCTATGGGGGCATCTTTTGACCCTTTTTATGCCCATCTTTTTATGGCATTTGTGGAAGAGCATCTTATTTATGATCATAGTCACAACATATATCTGGATGAAACACAGAAAACTATGATCCTCCCCAGCAGTGCTAGAAAGACATAGACACGAAAACTTAGAGCTTTCATTCACTTTTATTAACTGTGAACTTCCTCAGAAACGTTTCTGAGGAAGTTCACAGTTAATAAAAGTGAATGAAAGCTCTAAGTTTTCGTGTCCGTGTCTTTCTAGCACTGCTGGAGAGGATCATAGTTTTTTGTGTTTAGTTTGTTTGCCATTTGAAGTTTTCTTTTTGTTAATTGATATATCTGGATGAAATTGACATATGGAGGAGATATTTAGACGATTGTTGGATGGTGTGGAGGGCGGACATCGAATATCTTAATGAATTTGTGGGTATCTAAATAGTAATAAGTGGGGAATACATTTTACAGTAAATCAGGATGCCCAATAGATCACCTTTTTGGATGTCTTGGATGTTCATCATGTTTCACTGTTGCAGTCATTACACTTGGGTTATCCTGCTGGCAGGCTACCCGCAGTCGGCCTGAATTCCAAAGTCTTGGTCCGGCGTCTATTGCTGTCGCTTCTTCCTTGACGTCAGTACGCCAGGGGTATAAAGGATGCAGCCGACGCCATTTTCTTCAGTCTTTATTGCCGCGCGGTGCCCGAATCAAAAGCAGTTCGCAAGTGCCGGTCAGCTGACTCCTGAGATTTTCGTGTTCGAATTTCAGATTCGAAGTCTTCATTTAAAGCTAAGTACCCTGTTGGGGAAACTTTTTTCTTGCTCCAGACTGATGTCAGAAAAAGTTAATTGTATTTCTTGTGGGAAGCAAATACCTCATAAGGACTTCTATTCTTATTGTATTCCTTGCCTAGGTCCTGATCACGACGTTGCTAATTGTAGGTTTTGTGCTAGATTTAACCAACACACTATTAAGCGTCGGCACGATTTTGCTTTTCATTACTTTGGCTGAAGATTTAATTACACAATGTCGTCGGATAGCCACCCGACTACTGCAATTCACAAGAAACACAAGGAAAAGGACAGGCATCCGCGGTCCAAAACTGACTACGAGGCTTCTTCTAAGCCAGTCGCCGGTTCGCCGGCTCTCAGTGAGGTGCTTTCGCAGCCCCTGACGCCCGCTACCTCAGAGCCACAGGCGTCTTCCGACTCCCACGTGGAGCTGACTAGGCCGCAGGAAACTCAAGGTATTGGACACTCGGAAAATATTCCCTCAGATGGGTCCAGAGCCGCTGAGCAGGCATCAGCTTCTAAGGGTGTTTTCAGGCCTACACAGTTATATGTAAAACCGACTTCAGCTTCAAAGGCAAAGACTAAAGCACTACTAAAGACAAAGAAACAAGTGCAGCAATCCCAGGGACAGGCCTCCATGCCTAAAAATCAGATGCTCAAAATGGCCGAAGACCTAATTGCTTTGATCAGGGGTTCCGATCCCTCTCCTGATAAGAGGCCTAGGCAAGAGACAGAATATGAATCTTCAGATCAGGTTTCCTTTTCCTCTGACTCCACTTCTGAACAGGAATACTCTCTTCCTCCCTATGAGGATTCTGATGCTGAAGAATCTATCCCTTCAGCCTCTCCTCCTGAGGATTATTCTTTTGGGGAAACTCTGTATACCATGAGGGAGCACTTTCACTGGAAGAGCCAAGATTACTCATAATCTAAGAAAAGGTTCGAGAGATTTTCTTTTACTACCTCAGCACAGGCCTCTTGCTATTCCCCCTGTTTTAGACATTGTAGATGATGTATTTTCAGAGTCCGGCCTGTCTCCTGACTCTCTACCTCCTGCACCTGTTAAGCCAGACAGATACTACAGGGTTCCAGATTCACACAAATTTCTTTATAAAAACCCTGCTGCTGACCCAGAAACTATATCTCAGGGTCCCAAAGGGGTCAAGGCTTCCACTGCAAAAAACCCTATGCCCTCTGATAGGGATTCAAGGGCTCTGGACAGATGGGGGAAAAAAGTTTACACTTCTGCTACCTTGGCTGTAATGGCTTTAAATTGTCAGTTTTATATGCTTAAATATCAGCAATACTTAATGTCACTGCTTAAACAGAAAATGTTGACAAATTCTGAATGTGCAGAAAACAAGGAAATGCAGGATTTATTGCATGCAGCTGAGCAAGTGGGAAAGCATACTTTGCAATGTGGTTTTGACTCTCTGGAAGCTTCCTGCAGGGCCGCTGTTACGGGTTCTGCCATTAGGAGGCATGCTTGGTTAAAGGAACAGAATCTTGCCTGATCACGTTAAAGCAAAATTATTGGATGCTCCATTACAGCATGATACTTTGTTTGGTGTTAAAGCAGAAGAGGTGTTGAAGAAAATGGAGGACAAAGCGAAGTCTATGCAGACAGTTAACTATTTCTTACAGGTACAGCCACCCAGATTTAGCAGGAACTGGCCTACAAAGAACTGGTCCTTTCCTGTGTCAGACAGGCCACAAAGAGGCAGATACAGATGCCCCAGAGGCAGATCCCAGCCCCAAGGCTCATACAGGCCTAAACAATGGGGTGCTTCTACCTCTAAAAGTGGAGAAGACAAATCACAGCCATACAGGAAACAGTCCCAATGACTTTCATCGGCCAGCACCAAGCACTTATGTTTTGGCAGCCCCCTTAGGGGGAAAATTAGCACTTTTTTCACAAAATTGGCACATGATCACCCAGGACAAATGGGTCTTGAATATAGTGTCTCAGGGCTACAGGTTCCACTTTCACACCCTGCAAAGGGCAAAAAGTATGCCAGACCTGCCACACAATCAATGGACAGAGGCACAAAAGCAAGTTTCATCCCTCATGGACATGAGGGCCATTCAGCAAGTACCACAGCAAGAGCAGGGACAAGGATTTTACTCGAGACTTTTCTTGGTACCCAGAAAGGACAAAGTCTGGAGACCAATACTGGACCTGTCTATTCTAAGCACATTTCTGGGCATTCCAAAATTCAAAATGTTGACTCTGCAGCAGCTTCTGCCCATGCTGGGCAAGAAGGCTTGGCTTGTAACTTTGGACCTAAAAGAGGCATACCTGCATGTCCCAGTCAGACTATCTTGCAGAAAATACCTCAGATTCATAGCTGGCTGAAAGCACTACCAATTCTCTGCACTGCCCTTTGGCTTATCTACTGCGCCCAGGGTCTTCACAAAATGCCTGGCATCAGTAATTGCTTTTTGCAGACAGAGGAATTCAGATATATCCTTACTTGGACGACTGCCTTATTCAAGCAGAGAACAAGGACATTCTACTAAAGCATCTGGCGTTTGTAAAAAGATTACTAATTTGCCTAGGGTACACAGTAAACGAAAATAAATCAAAACTAGTACCCTCTCAAGAGATAATATTCCTGGGTGCAAGCTTAAATACAACTGCCCAGATGGCTTATCTCACGCCAGACAAAGGCAACTGACTTCTTACTTCACAATGTTGGCAACAAAGACCCAGTTATTCTGCTAATTCCATATGCAAGACTGCATATGAGGAAACTACAATGGTATCTAAAAAGTGTTTGGACTTAACATTGCCACAGCCTGGAAACCTTAAATACCCTCATTCCCAGCCTGCAACAGGAGTTTCGATGGTGGGCACAGGCCTGTCACCACAACAAGGGACAGCCATTCACTTTACCCACAGTCAGGCAGACACTAACAACAGATGCATCAGATTATGCCTGGGGGGGCCCACATGGCAAGAAAATGTATTCAGGGCACATGGCCTGCAAGCCAAATACATCTTCATATCAATCAAAAAGAGATGCTAGCTGTTCAGAATGCCCTGACAGCCTTCAAGGATCTACTTCATCCAGGACAACTGCGGACAATACTACAGTCATGTGGTACATAAGCAGGGAGTAAAAAGGAAAACTGGAAAAACACGCCAAACCTGAACCAGAAGCAGCGTTTTAAATAACAGCTTTCTTTTACGAAACAATGATTTCTGCCAAAGTCTTCTAGTGCCAATGTTCAATGCAAGCAAAGACAAGGATCTTCCTTTGAAACAATATAGGAATGCCAAACCAAATAAATCCACTAAAATCTTTTATTCACCAACACGAAAACGAGAAAAACACTCCAATGTAAACCAAGCGCTTTCGCCTGGACAATTCCAGGCTTTTTCAAGATTAAAATACAAATGTGGCCATAGTGCTTAAATACACAAGTTGATAGGCCAAATTAGCAATTAAAATTTAAATGCAATCTGTTGTTAAAGTGCTAGTGCTTTTTTTAAGATCTCTTAAACTTGACAAGTGAAGTTTTTCATAATGCATAAATCTTGCGTACAACAAGTGTGCTTTGATATCGCTTAGTACTACTTTCTTTGTGTTACTGGGTACTATTGAAATTCATTCACTGCTCTTAAATAAGAATATAATAATAAAAATAATAACTAATGTGTTGATCAGTGATTAAAAACCTAATTAAACATACAATTAAGAACACATCTTTAAAAGTGGCTTCATAGGTTGAAAACATAACTATTATTTAAAGTGGGTAAACTAAAATTCAAAACAAATACTTAATGAATATTTCTGTATACAATAAATCATTATTAATTTAATTTGTTCATATATAAAAATTATTTCATATATAACACCAAAATACACAAATAAATTAATCAACAATTCTCTTTCTTGTTTTGAAGAACTTTCATAGTGTAGTTAAAGTAAATGTTAGTTTAAATTTATGAAATAAACACAAAGGTGAATGAAAACAAAGTACTTATAATTTGTTCCTTTTCATTCTCAGTATACTATTAATGCTAATGTAATCGTTCATTCCTGGATTCTTTCATAAGCAGGGAGGCCCACATTCCTACCCCCTCTGCAGACAAGCCATGACTTTGTGGAACACAGCATTGACTTATCAAGTACACCTGCAAGCACAATTCCTGCCAGGAAAGACAGATACTCTGGCAGACGAACTAAGCAGAAACCTCATGGATCCTCACGAGTGGAAACTGGATCCACAAATCTTCAGCATGATAACAAGAAAATGGGGATGCCCAGACATAGATCTATTTGCCTCCCCTCACAACTGCCAACTACAGAGATTCTGCACAAGGACTTATCACAAGCAAGCATGGAAAGTGGATGCTCTATCATTCTGCTGGAAAACACTTCCAGTATATGCCTTTCCTCCACTGCCTCTCCTCCCCAAGGTATTCCTAAAGGTCAGACAAGAGAAGCCAAAAATGATACTGATTGCCCCAGACTGCCCCCACTAGCACTGGTACCTAATCCTAAAGAGCTTGTCTCAAGACCCAGCCTGGACATTACCTCAAATTCCTCACTTACTGACCCAACAAAACAATCGGATCCTGCACAGCCAGCTTAGAACCCTAAATCTGGCAGCATGGTGGATAATGTAACCATTCAGAACACACCTCTCTCTCTCTCTAAAGCAGTTATGGATGTTATTTTGGAGGTCAGGAGATTCTGTGCTTGGAACCAGGCACAAGGAATTGACATGCTTGTACCAAATATCCCTCAGATTTTACAATACCTAACTGAGATGCTGGACAAAGGCCTATCCTTTTCATCAATTAAGATCCATGCCTCTGCCATTTCAGCTCATTACAATACAGAGCCACCTATTTTTTCACATCCACTGCTAAGGCAGTATCTCAGAGGGGCCAAAAACATAAGACCTCCAAGGAGAGCGCCAATACCTGCATGGGGACCTCCATTATGTCTTGGAAAAACTCACACTGGCTCCTTTTCAGCCAGCCAATACAGATGAGATAAAATTCTTATGGAAAACAGCTCTGCTCCTAGCAATAACCTCGGCAAGAAGAGTCTCAGAGTTACAGGCACTAATGGCTGTGGAACCTTTTATAATTTTCCATCCAGACAGGGTTTCTCTGAGGACAAACCCAACATTTATGCCTAAGGTAGTGTCCAGTGTGACCCTTAACCAAACCATTTATTTGTCTACCTTTTATCCAAACCCACAGAATAAGGGGGGGGAGACTTCTGCATTCTTTGGACATACATAGACAGCTACGCTTCTACTTGGACAGAACTAAAGCTTTCAGAAAGACTGAGCAACTCTTAGTGGCATATGCTGCATGATCACAAGGATAGGCTATCTCAAAGCAGACTATTTCAAAATGGATAGGCCACTGCATGCGTTTGTTCTTTACAACATGGCAAATGAGTGCCCAAGGGCATTAGGCCACATTCAACCAAAGCAGAAGCCACTTCGGCAGCCTTTCTCAGAGGGAGTACCAACCAAAGACATTTTAGAGGCTGCAACTTGGACTTCAGTGCACTCTTACAAAGCACTACCACTTACCTCTTTACTCTAAATCCAGAGCAGACTTTGCCACTGCAGTTCTGCAGGGCCTCATAGCCACTCCTAATTCCATTTAGACCCAGCCACCCAACCTCAGCTTTGGGATTCAACCCAAGTGTAATGACTGCAACAGTGAAACACGATGAACATAGTGCAGTTGTGTACCTACCATAAATGTAGATGTTCGAATGTATTCATTGTTGCAGTCCAGGATACCCACTATCCCCCTTTCTTTGCTGGGACTTATCTGTACTTCTCTATTCTATACAACCTATGTGGTGTATTTGCTTGTAGATGAAGGTAATGTTTATTTTAGTGCATGTTTTTTTATTGGCATAATTTTTAGCCTACCCTTTTGGAGGCACCTGACATCTGGGGCAAAAGAAACTGAAGAAAATGGCGTCGGCTGCATCCTTTATACCCCTGGCGCACTGACGTCAGGGAAGAAGCGACAGCAACCGACGCCAGACCAAGACTTTGGAATTCAGGCCGACTGTGGGTAGCCTGCCAGCAGGATAACCCAAGTGTAATGACTGCAACAGTGAATACACTCCAACATCTACATTTATGGTAGGTACACAACTGTACTTTACTGGTCACATCGACAACACCTTGAATACTCAGTTTATCATAAGTACCCACAATACAGTTTTGTTGCATGCATGCAGTTTCCATCTGCCACACATTACACATACCAACCCAAATCTCAGTTTCTCTGTATGAAACGTATTTGCTCCCATTTGGATAACTAACAGGATCCAACAAGGAGGTTTAAGGATAGGGGCTGTAAAACAGACAGTTATACGTATTGCCAGCAACTGGGTGTCCATGCTATCCAGAAGGGATCTATTGAAGTACAAGGGCAAGGAACTTAAGAAGAATTCCAGCATTCAGTTGTCACTACCTATGGGCGTAATACTAATATGTTATTGGATAGTATTCATAGACATTGTAATATTTGTTTATCTGACAATTATCTGAGTTTCTAAATGATGTCTTTTTTTTCTTTTCGAAGGGGTAGAACTTTAGGGGCCCACTTTAGTCACTATAAACTTGGATAAAACTTAATTCAGGATCCTATCCAACGAACCCTGCCAGGCTATTTTCTTCATGGTTGCGTCCCTTGTGGACACTATGCATTGTTATAGGTTAGTTAAAACGAAGCAATTTACGAGCAAGAATGCAACTATAGTTTGATATTAAGTTTCTAGTGAATTGTGGCACAGATTGGGTTTTTTACCTTGTTACTTGCTTTTGCTCAGCTTTCTATATTGGGCAAACCTCACAGCTTCTTAAACTACGGATTTCTGAACATTGTAGTGATCTTAGAACCAAAAGATCAAGTAATGCTTTATTTAAACATTCACTGGTACATAATAATGCAAATTTCAGGTTCACAACTCGAATTGTGGGGGACAGGGTTAATAAAGCTGGTTGGCATTCCATACTAAATGAAAAAAGAGTGGATTATTTCCACCTGGTCTAAATGAGAACTTGTAAACAACAATGAGCTTCAGTTTTATTTTTCTTTGACAGTATAAAAAGGCACTTGTATTTTCTGTGGTTTTTCATTTACACTCATGGGGGCTATTTGACTTTTTCAGCTGTTGGTGCTTGGTTTATACATGCTTTTAATAAAGCAATTTGAAATTATACTCCACTGTGTGCTGGCCTTGATTTTTTTTACTTGGGCTGTTCCTTTATGTTCCTTTATGTGCACTTGCCATACTTATAAGGACAGATGTTCTTCATACCACATTGCTGCAGTCCTAACACTTGGGTAGTCCGCTGTCCCAGTCGGCCCGAATACCAAAGTATATGGCTGACGTCGGTCAAGGCGCATTAATCTGACATCAGGACGTCAGGGTACAAATGCGCATGACCGACGTCATATCCTCAGTCTTTTTTGCCGCATGGTCCGATGCAGAAGCAGTTTTGCGAGTGCAGGTTGGCGTTCTGAGATTTTCCGAAGTCGGAGTTTCAGACCGAATCCAAGTTGGCTAAGTACCCCGTTGGGGAATATTTTGTTTTTTTCTTGCCTCAGTATTTTACCGGATGTCAGAAAAAGTGAATAACTGTATTTCTTGTGGGAAACAGATACCTCATAGGGATTACCATACCTTGTGTATACCTTGCTTAGGGCCTGAGCACGACGTGGTTGGCTGTCGCTCTTGTGCTAGATTTAACAAACGCACTATAAAGAGAAGATTAGATTGTGCCAGGTTAGTTTTGGGAAGCGGTGTAATTATAAAATGCCGCCGGATGCTCCGACGCCCGCTCAAAAAGCGCAAGGACAAAACAGCAAAGCCTAGGCTGGAAGAACCGTCCGTACCGGACGTCGGTTCTTTAGAGAGCTCGGTGGAGCCAGGGGTTCCGCCAGAAATTTCTTTGGAATCCCAGGGAGAGACTTTATTACTGCAAGATGTGACCTCTCAGGAGGTAGGCCAGGCGGAAGGGGCTTCTCAGGTAGCTGTTCTTCCTTCCCTTCCTAAGGTGGTTAGGCCCTCCCCTGCTGTTTCCAAGGCTTCTCCCAGGGGCAGGCCAGGTTTTGTTTCAGGTGTTACCCCTACCTCCTCAGGGTCTGTACCTATGAAGCATATGCTTAAGATGGCAGAAGATTTAATTACAATGATTAGAGGTTCTATGCCCCCTCCTGATAAGAGGCCTAGGGTGGAACCTGAGCTTGGGAGTTTTGAGCAGTGTTCGGATGCTTCTGAGTCTTCGGCCGAAGACTTGCAGGAGTATTCCCCTTACTCTGATTCTGATGTAGATGATTCTACTCCTTCTGCTTCTCCTCCTGAGGATTTTTCATTTTCAGAGACTCTTCATTCCATGAGGGAGCATTTTAAATGGGAAGGTCAGGATTTCTCTGACTCCAGGAAAAGGCTTAGGGAATTTTTATTTCTACCCCAGCATAGGCCTTTAGCTATACCTCCTGTTCTAGATGTGGTGGAGGATGTTTTTGCAGAGGCTTCTATGAACCCTGACTCTTTGCCTCCTGCTCCAGTTAAACCGGATAGATATTATAGGGTGCCTGAAGCTCATAAGTATCTTTTTAAGAGTCCTAGGGCAGACCCAGAAACTGATGTTCTTCATTCCACATTGCTGCAGTCCTAACTATTGGGGTAGTCTGCTGTCCAGTCGGCCCGAATACCAAAGTATATGGCTGACGGTCAGGGCGCATTAGACTGACGTCAGTACGTCAGGGTACTAATGCGCATGACCGACGTCATATCCTCAGTCTTTTTTGCCGCATGGTCCGATGCAGAAGCAATTTTGCGAGTGCAGGTTGGCGTTCTGAAAGTTTCTGAAGTCAGAGTTTCAGACCGAATCAAAGTTGGCTAAGTACCCCGTTGGGGAATATTTTGGTTTTTTCTTGCCTCAGTATTTAACCGGATGTCAGAAAAAGTGAATAACTGTATTTCTTGTGGGAAACAGATACCTCATAGGGATTACCATACTTTGTGTATTCCTTGTTTAGGGCCTGAGCACGGCGTTGTTGGATGCCGCTCTTGTGCTAGATTTAACAAACGCACTATTAAGAGAAGGTTAGACTGTGCCAGGTTAGTTTTGGGAAGCGTTGTAATTATAAAATGCCGTCGGATGCTCCGCCGCTTCGCAAAAGCGCAAGGACAAAGCAGCAAAGCCTAGAGTGGAAGAACCGACTGTCCCTGACGTCGGTTCTTTAGAAGGCTCAGTGGAGCCGGAGGTTCTGCCAGGTGTTTCTTTGGAGTCTCAGGGAGAGACTTTATTGTTACAGGATGTATCCTCTCAGGAAGTAGGCCAGGCTGAGGGGGCTTCTCAGGTGGCTGTTCTTCCCTCTCTTCCTAAGGTGGTTAGAGCCTCCCCCTCTGTTTCCAAGGCTTCCTTGAGAGGCAGGCCAAGTGCAGCTTCAGTGGGGGTTTCTCCTAGTGCTTCAGGTTCTTTGCCTAAGAAACATATGCTTAAAATGGCAGAAGATTTGATTACTATGATTAGAGGTTCTATGCCCCCCCCTGATAAGAGGCCTAGGGTGGAACCTGAGTTTGAGAGTTTTGAGCACTGTTCGGAGGCTTCTGAGTCTTCGGCTGAAGACTTGCAGGAGTTTCCTCCTTATTCTGATTCTGATGTGGATGATTCTACTCCATCAGCTTCTCCTCCTGAGGATTTTTCATTTTCAGAGACCCTGCATTCCATGAGGGAGCATTTTAAATGGGAAGGCCAGGATTTCTCTGATTCAGGAAGAGGCTTAGGGAGTTCTTGTTTTTACCCCAGCATAGGCCTTTAGCTATACCTCCTGTTCTGAATGTGGTGGAAGATGTTTTTGCAGAGGCTTCCCTGAATCCTGATTCTTTGCCTCCTGCCCCAGTTAAACCGGATAGATACTATAGGGTGCCTGAAGCTCATAAGTATCTTTTTAAGAGTCCTAGGGCAGACCCGGAAACTGTCTCTCAGGGGCCTAAAGGGGTGAAGGCCTCTGTTGTTAAAAATCCTGTTCCTCCTGATAGAGGCAAGGGCTTTGGATAGATGGGGAAAGAAAGTGTATACTTCTTCCACTTTAGCCATGAGGGCGTTGAATTGTCAGTTTCACATGTTAAAATATCAGAATTACCTTCTTTCACAATTGAAAGCTAAGGTGGATGCTCTGGCAGAAGGTATTGAGTGTAAAGAGTTGCAGGATTTAGTTCATGTGTCTGAACAGGTGGGTAAACATTCCTTGCAGTGTGGTTTTGATGCTGTGCAGGCCTCCTCGAGGGTGGCTGCCACTGGTTCTGTTCTTCGTAGGCATGCCTGGTTGAGAGATCAGAATTTAGCTGAGCATGTTAAAACTAGGATTTTGGATGCTCCTTTGCAGTCTGATGTGTTTGGTTCGCCTGTGGAAGCAGTTTTAAAGAAAATGGAGGACAAGGCTAAGTCTATGCAAACTGTTAAGGATTTTTTACAGGTGCAGCCTCCGCAGTTCAGTAGAAATTGGCCTACTAAGGGATGGACTTATCCTGCTTATGATTCCCAGTCTAGGGGTAGGTCTAGGCGTGGTAGGGGCAGAGCTCAGGGTTCTTTTAGGCCTAGGACAGGGAGTTCCCCTGCTCAGACTTCTGGTGAGGGCAGGGGTCAGTCCTTTCGTAAGCAGACCCAATGACCTGCCTTTTCAGCTGCCAGTACATTCTCGCCTGGCAGCACCTTTGGGAGGAAGGCTGTCTCTTTTCAAAGAAAATTGGGATTTAATTACCCAAGACAGATGGGTTCTGGATATTGTTCACCACGGTTACAGGTTTTATTTCCATACCTTGCCTCCTTTCAAAGGCATGCCAGACATTCCTCCTCTTCAAAGAACAGAGGCTCACAAGCAAATTTCTCTGTTGCTCCAAATAGGGGCCATTCAGTCAGTTCCTGTGCCAGAAAGGGGCCTAGGATTTTATTCTCGCCTGTTCCTAGTACCAAAGAAGGGGACACGTGGAGACCAATTCTGGATTTATCTATCCTCAACACTTATCTGGACATTCCCAAGTTCAAAATGTTGACGTTACAACAGCTTTTACCTCTGCTGGGCAAAGATCACTGGATGGTAACTTTAGATCTCAAGGAAGCTTACCTTCATGTGCCAATAAGACTAAGTTGCAGGAAGTATCTGCGTTTTCGAGCTGGAAATTCTCATTATCAGTTCTCTGCATTGCCCTTTGGCTTATCTACTGCCCAGAGTATTCACAAAGGTTCTGGCTCCAGTGATAGCTTACTTCAGGCTAAAAGGAATTCAAATCTATCCTTACTTGGACGACTGCCTGATTCTGGCTCAAGAAAAGGAAGACCTTCTACAGCATCTGGAATATGTCATAGCAGTGCTAAGATGCCTAGGGTATTCTGTGAACGAAATAAAGTCCAGTCTAGTACCCTCTCAAGACATGTGCTTTCTGGGTGTGAGACTGAATACAGCAGCCCAGATGGCCTTTTTAACCCCGGACAAACAAAAGAATCTTTCCAGTTACTTCCATCATCTATCTCTTCAGTCCGGGCTGACTGCAAGGACAGTCCTTCAAGCCTTAGGGTTCATGGCATCTTGTATTCTGGTGCTTCCCAATGCCAAACTGCATATGAGGAAGCTACAATGGTATCTCAAAATCTGTGGACACAGCACTGCCAGGATTTGGACACTGTCATTCAAATAATACCTTGCATTCAAAAGGAATTTTTGTGGTGGGCTCAGGAATGTCACCTAAACAAGGGACTCTCTGTGACCCGGCCAGAGGCAAGTCAGATTCTAACGACAGATGCCTCAGATATTGCTTGGGGAGCTCATCTAAATGGAAAGTGGATACAAGACAAGTGGCCTGCCAGACTACAGCATCTACATATCAACATGAAAGAGATGTTAGCAGTTCAGTTTGCATTAATTGCTTTCAAGGAGTTACTTCTTCCAGGGCAGGTGTTGATTCTAACAGACAACACAACTGTCATGTGGTACATCAACAAACAAGGGGAACACATTCTTACCCATTGTGCAGACAAGCAATGATTTTATGGGAGACTGCGCTCAGTCTGCAACTAACTCTTCAGGCAAGGTTTCTGCCGGAGCACAGAACTCCTTAGCAGATGTGTTAAGCAGACAAATCATGGATCCCCACGAGTGGAAACTGGATCTTCATGTAATTCAGAAATTGACAGTGTCATGGGGAACTCCAGACATAGATCTGTTCGCTTCTCCACTAAACCACCAGCTGCCAAAGTTTTGCACGAAGGGATTTCATCACACAGCTTGGAAAGTGGATGCTCTTTCTTTCAGTTGGAAAAATCTTCATGTGTATGCTTTCCACCTCTGCCTCTTCTTCCAAAGGTGCTTCTAAAGGTCAGACAAGACAAGCCAAGGATGATTTTAATAGCTCCAGATTGGCCTCGGCAGCACTGGTACCCATTACTGAGGAGTCTGGTAAGGAAGCCTCCATGGCCTTTACCCTTGATTCCACACCTGTTGTCTCAGAGGGACGGTCATCTGCTCAATGTCAAGCTTCACTCTCTACATCTAACAGCCTGGCATATTCTGTTTTGAAAGACAGCAGGTCTCAGCTTCCTCAACAAGTTTTAAATGTGATTATGGAAGCCAGAAGACCTAGTACAAGGAAAAGTGTACGCAGAAAAATGGAAGAGATTTTTATTTTGGACTGCAGCAAAGAATTTGGAGATTTCTGAGCCTAATTTGAGTGTGGCTCTTCAATATCTTACTGAGTTATTGGACAAAGGTTTGTCTTTCTCTTCTATTAAGATTCATGCTGCAGCAATTTCAGCTCACTATGATTGTGACCCACCATTGTTTTCACATCCTTTGTTCAAGCAATTTCTTAGAGGGGCAAAGAATATAAGACCCCCACGTAGAGCTCCTACTCCTGCTTGGGACCTCAATTTTGTGTTGGAGAAACTTACTCTACAACCTTTTGAGCCTCGGCTACTGCTGAACTGAAATACTTGTCATGGAAGACTGCTTTTTTGTTGGCCATTACTTCTGCTAGAAGGGTTTCTGAGTTGCAGGCCCTTATGGCGGTTGAGCCTTTTTTGATTTTTCATAAGGATAGGGTATCATTACGCACTAATCCTTCCTTTATGCCTAAAGTGGTTTCTAGTGTGGCTTTAAACCAAACTATTCATTTGCCTACTTTTTATGCAGATCCCCAAAATAAAGGGGAAAAGATTTTGCACTCCTTAGATGTACACAGGCAATTGCGTTATTATTTAAGCAGGACTAAGGATTTTAGGCAGTCTCAGCAGTTGTTTGTTTCTTTTGCTTTGAGTTCAGGGCAAGCCTGTGTCAAAACAAACTATTTCTAGGTGGATTGGGTTTTGCATTGCATTTTGTTATTCCCATCATGGCAAGGAGGTTCCAGCTGGGATTAGGCCTCATTCCACTAGGGCTACTGCCACTTCAACAGCATTTCTAAGGGGGGTGGCAACTAAGGATATTTTGGAGGCAGCTACTTGGAGTTCAGTGCATACTTTCTCTAAGCATTACCACCTTCCTCTCTACTCTAAGTCTAGGGCTGGTTTTGCCACAGCTATTTTGCAAGGCATGTTATCAGCTCCTGCTTCCTTATAATTTGCCAGCCTCCCTTACCTCTGCTTTGGGATTCTACCCAATAGTTAGGACTGCAGCAATGTGGAATGAAGAACATAGTACAGTTTTGTACCTACCATAAATGTAGATGTTCGAGGATCCACATTGCTGCAGTCCAATTTACCCTCCCTCCTGCCCCTCTGTGTTTAGGGGTGGTTCTGTAGGTGAGATTATATTCTGGTACCTTTGTATATATTGTACATATTTTTGGTGTAGGTATGTTTGGTATTTTTGGTTTTGGCCTTATTTTCTTTAGGGTCTTCTGACATCTGGGGCAAGAAAAGACTGAGGATATGATGTCGGTCATGCGCATTAGTACCCTGACGTACTGACGTCAGTCTAATGCGCCCTGACCGACGTCAGCCATATACTTTGGTATTCGGGCCGACTGGACAGCGGACTACCCCAATAGTTAGGACTGCAGCAATGTGGATCCTCGAACATCTACATTTATGGTAGGTACAAAACTGTACTTTTCACAGGGGCCTAAGGGTGTTAAGGCTTCTGTTGTTAAAAATCCTGTTCCTCCAGATAAAGAGGCAAGGGCTTTGGATAGATGGGGAAAGAAAGTGTATACTTCTTCCACTTTGGCCATGAGAGCTTTGAATTGCCAGTTTCACATGTTGAAATACCAAAATTATCTCATTTCACAATTAAAGTCTAAGGTAGATGCTTTGGCGGAAGGTATTGAGTGTAAAGAGTTGCAGGATTTAGTTCATGTTTCTGAACAGGTGGGCAAGCATTCTTTGCAATGTGGTTTTGATGCTGTGCAGGCCTCTTCGAGGGTGGCTGCCACTGGTTCGGTTCTTCGCAGGCACGCCTGGTTGAGGGATCAGAATTTAGCTGAGCATGTGAAAACAAGGATTTTAGATGCTCCTTTACAATCTGATGTGTTGTTTGGTTCCTGTGGAAGCAGTTCTAAAGAAAATGGAAGACAAGGCTAAGTCTATGCAGACTGTTAAAGATTTTTGCAGGTTCAGCCTCCGAGTTTAGTAGAAATTGGCCTACCAAGGGGTGGACATATCCTGCTTATGATTCCCAGTCTAGGGGTAGGTCTAGACGTGGTAGAGGCAGAGCTCAAGGTTCTTTTAGGCCTAGAACAGGAGTTCACCTGCTCAGTCTTCTGGTGTGGGCAGGGGTCAGTCCTTTCGTAAACAGACCCAATGACCTGCCTTTTCAGCTGCCAGAATCTTCTCGTCTGGCAGCACCTTTGGGAGGAAGGTTGGCACTTTCAGAGAAAACTGGAGTTTAATTACCCAAGACAGATGGGTATTGGATATCATTCACCACGGTTACAGGTTTTATTTCCATACCTTGCCTCCTTTCAAAGGCATGCCAGACATTCCTCCTCAACAAAGGAAAGAGGCTCACAAGCAAATTTCTCTGTTGCTCCAAATAGGGGCCATTCAGCCGGTTCCTGTGCCAGAAAGGGGCCTAGGATTTTATTCTCGCCTGTTCCTAGTACCAAAAAAGGGGAACATGTGGAGACCAATTTTGGATCTGTCTATCCTCAACACTTATCTGGACATTCCCAAGTTCAAAATGTTGACGTTACAACAGCTTTTACCTCTGCTGGGCAAAGATCACTGGATGGTAACTTTGGATCTCAAGGAAGCTTACCTTCATGTTCCTATCAGACTAATTTGCAGGAAGTATCTGCGTTTTGAGCTGGGAATTCTCATTATCAGTTCTCTGCATTGCCCTTTGAAGCTTATCTACTGCCAGAGTATTCACAAAGGTTCTGGCTCCAGTGATAGCTTTCTTCAGGCTAAAAGGAATACAAATCTATCCTTATTTGGACGATTGCCTGATTCTGGCTCAAGGAAGGAACGTGCTTCTTCAGCATTTGGAATATGTGATAGCAGTGCTAAGATGCCTAGGGTATTCTGTGAACGAAATAAAGTCCAGTCTAGTACCCTCTCAAGACATGTGCTTTCTGGGTGTGAGACTGAATACAGCAACCCA
This sequence comes from Protopterus annectens, assembly GCF_019279795.1. Lineage (NCBI taxonomy): Eukaryota > Metazoa > Chordata > Ceratodontiformes > Protopteridae > Protopterus > Protopterus annectens. Next base: position 427,465,467 of record NC_056739.1, read on the forward strand.
GATGGCCTTTTTAACCCCGGACAAACAAAAGAGTCTATTCCTTTACTTCCATCAACTATCTCATCAGTCCGTGCTGACTGCAAGGACAGTCCTTCAAGCATTAGGGTTCATGGCATCTTGTATTCTGGTGCTTCCCAATGCCAAACTGCATATGAGGAAGCTACAATGGTATCTCAAAAATGTATGGACACAGCACTGCCAAGATCTGGACACTGTCATTCAAATAATACCTTGCATTCAAAAGGAATTTTTGTGGTGGGCTCAGGAATGTCACCTAAACAAGGGACTCTCTGTGACCCGGCCAGAGGCGAGTCAGATTCTAACGACAGATGCCTCAGACATAGCTTGGGAGCTCATCTGAATGGAAAGTGGATACAAGACAAGTGGCCTGCCAGACTACAGCATCTACATATCAACATGAAGGAGATGTTAGCAGTCCAGTTTGCATTGAAGGCTTTCAAGGAGTTACTTCTTCCAGGGCAGGTGTTGATTCTAACAGACAACACAACTGTCATGTGGTACATCAACAAGCAAGGGGGAACACATTCTTATCCTCTATGCAGGCAAGCAATGATTTTGTGGGAGACTGCGCTCAGCTTGCAGCTTACTCTTCAAGCAAGGTTTCTGCCAGGAGCACAGAACTCCTTAGCAGATGTGTTAAGCAGGCAAATCATGGATCCCCACGAGTGGAAACTGGATCTTCATGTATTTCAAAAATTGACAGTGTCATGGGGAACTCCAGACATAGATCTGTTCGCTTCTCCGCTAAACCACCAGCTGCCAAAGTTTTGCATGAAAAGGTTTCATCACACAGCCTGGAAAGTGGATGCTCTTTCTTTCAGTTGGAAAAATCTTCATGTGTATGCCTTTCCACCTCTGCCTCTCCTCCCAAAGGTACTCCTAAAGGTCAGACAAGACAAGCCAAGGATGATTTTGATAGCTCCAGATTGGCCTCGGCAGCACTGGTACCCATTGCTGAGGAGTCTAGTAAGGAAGCCTCCATGGCCCTTACCTTTGATTCCACACCTATTGTCTCAGAAGGACGGGCATCTACTCAATGTCAAGCTTCACTCTCTTCATCTAACAGCCTGGCATATTCTGTTTTGAACCATAGCAGGTCTCAGCTTCCTCAACAAGTTTTGAATGTGATTATGGAAGCCAGAAGACCTAGTACAAGGAAAGTGTCACGAGGAAAATGGAAGAGATTTTTATTTTGGTGTGCAGCAAAGGATTTGGATGTTTCTGAGCCAAATTTGAGTGTGGCTCTTCAATATCTTACTGAGTTATTGGACAAAGGTTTGTCTTTTTCTTCCATTAAGATTCATGCTGCAGCAATTTCAGCTCACTATGATTGTGACCCACCATTGTTTTCTCATCCTTTGTTCAAGCAATTTCTTAGAGGGGCAAAGAATATAAGACCCCACGTAGGGCTCCTACTCCTGCTTGGGACCTCAATTTTGTGTTGGAGAAACTCACTCTACAACCTTTTGAGCCTGCAGCTACTGCTGAATTGAAATATTTGTCATGGAAGACTGCTTTTTTGTTAGCCATTACCTCTGCAAGAAGGGTGTCTGAATTGCAGGCCCTTATGGCGGTTGAGCCTTTCCTGATTTTTCATAAGGATAGGGTATCTTTACGTACTAATCCTTCCTTTATGCCTAAAGTGGTTTCTAGTGTGGCTTTAAACCAAACTATTCATTTGCCTACTTTTTATGCAGATCCCCAAAATAAGGGGGAAAAGATTTTGCACACTTTAGATGTACACAGGCAGTTGCGTTATTATTTAAGCAGGACTAAGGATTTTAGGCAGTCTCAGCAGTTGTTTGTTTCTTTTGCTTTGAGTTCTCAGGGTAAGCCTGTGTCAAAACAAACTATTTCTAAGTGGATTGGGTTTTGCATTGCATTTTGTTATTCCCATCATGGCAAGGAGATTCCAGCTGGGATTAGGCATCATTCCACTAGGGCTACTGCCACTTCAACAGCATTTCTAAGGGGGGTGGCAACTAAGGATATTTTGGAGGCAGCTACTTGGAGTTCACTGCATACTTTCTCTAAGCATTACCACCTTCCTCTCTACTCTAAATCTAGGGCTGGTTTTGCCACGGCTATTTTGCAGGGCATGTTGTCAGCTCCTGCTTCCTTATGATTTGCCAGCCTCCCTTACCTCTGCTTTGGGATTCTACCCAAGTGTTAGGACTGCAGCAATGTGGTATGAAGAACATAGTACAGTTTTGTACCTACCATAAATGTAGATGTTCGAAGATCCACATTGCTGCAGTCCAATTTACCCTCCCTCCTTCCCCTCTGTGTTTAGGGGTGGTTGTGTGGATGGGGTTATACTCTTGTAAATTTGTATATATTGTATATATATATTTGGTGCAGGAGTGTGTGGTGTTTTTGGTTTTAGCCTTATCTTTTTAGGGTCTTCTGACATCTGGGGCAAGAAAAGACTGAGGATATGACGTCGGTCATGCGCATTTGTACCCTGACGTCCTGACGTCAGATTAATGCGCCTTGACCGACGTCAGCCATATACTTTGGTATTCGGGCCGACTGGGACAGCGGACTACCCAAGTGTTAGGACTGCAGCAATGTGGATCTTCGAACATCTACATTTATGGTAGGTACAAAACTGTACTTTTTTGCTTTGTGGCTGTTATCTCTGCCAAAAGGGTTTCTGAATTGCAGGCTCTTTGCATTAAAACTTCCTTCATGATTTTTCACAAGGATAGGGTCTCTCTCGGGACCCCAGTCCTTCCTTCATTCCTAAAGTAGCTTCAGAAACTAACCTTAACCAATCAATTCAGCTTCCCATTTTTTCCCCAATTTTGTGAACAAAGGGGAGTACAAGCTGCATTGCCTGGATGTACATAGGCAGCTACGTTTCTATTTGAAGAGAACAGAGAGTTTTCGAAAGTCGGATCAGCTTTTTTTAACTTTCTGTCAGGCCAGGAAAGGTAGGGGCATTTCCAAAGTGTCTGTCTATTTCATGGTGGATCGCTTGTTGCATAGGTCGTATTTACGAAAGTAATCACATTGATATTCCCAGGCCTATTAAAGTTCATTCCACTAGGTCTGTGGCTACTTCCTCGGCCTTCTGGGCAAGGACTTCCTTAGATGACATCTGTGCTGCTGCCACGTGGTCAAATCCCCATACATTTGTAACATATTACAAGCTGGATTTGGTGTCCAGGGGTAGAGCTTTGTTTGGTTGTTCTATGCTCCGGCATATCCTTCCTTGTAACCACCCATGATTATGGCTAGCTGGGGCCCTTGACCCATCTGTGCTCAATAATGACACAGATAGCATCAGATCAATAGTTGTTTACTTACCATAACTTGGAATCTGTGCTGTCCAGTGTCACTATTAATCACGTTCCCACCTTACATCCCCCCTCCTTTTGGTGACCGGGATTCATGGAGTAATGGTGTGTGTGGTTCAGCTGTTTCCTATTGTAGACAATTTGACTGTACTTATTTCTATCCAGCAAACTCCGAGGATTATGGGTAGCAGGAGTTCTGGGAGGGGAGGAGCTCGAGATCGGGAGCTGTTGCTTACTGTGCCGGCTCGGATCCAAGACCCATCCATAATGAATAATGACACTGGATAGCACAGATTCCAAGTTATGGCACGAAAATAACTTTTTTTTTTTTTTTTTTTTTTTAAGAAGAAATGGGAAGGGGTTCCAAAACGAATACAGGAACTCCCCAAAACAAAGGGTTGTCCAACAAGTCATTGATTATTGGCAGTCTCTCTTCCAGCAAGGCTGAATCTCCACTTCAGTGCATTGGCAACAGATAATTTTTCAAAACCCATTTGCAGGAAACCTTCATCAAGGTTACAGATGGCAAAAGGAAATTCCTCCTTTCCAAAGTGTACTTCCTCATCCACTAGACTGGACCTCTATTTTCCCCTGTTCTTCAGCATGTATTGTCTCTGGGAGTAATGCAGCCACTTCCTCCTTCCCAGTTTGGGAAAGGCTTTTTTTAATTAAGTATATTTTGGTGCCAGTGAAAGAACCAGTTCTGAATATTTTTTCCTACAATTTGTGTTTGTACCCAAGTTCAAAATACTGTCACTTCACAAGCTTGTTATGTGTTCTTCCTTTTTTAAGTTTTCTGGTAACACTTATTTAAAATGTTGCTTGTCACATCCCTGTGCATCCAGATTTCAGGCATTTCTTAAAGTTTGGTGTGCCTGGATCACATTATCAGTTCTGGGCTATTCACTGCACCAAAAATGTTCATGAAGTGTCTAGCTCCAGTTATAACTTGTTGCACTCTACAGGTTGTCCACATTTTCCATATTTAGACTTGCTTATCTTTACAGTGCCTACAATCTGTGACTTGGGGTGGGATGACTTGCACAAGTTGGGATTTCAGTGGAACATTCTTTCTTGTAAGCTGCGGTGGTGGTGCAGCGGGAGAGTTGTCGCCTCACAGTAAGACTTCCTGTTCGATTCTCAGCTAAAGCGTCTTCTGTGTGGAGACATGCTTGAATGTGCGTACCTTCGTTGAAGGTTGTGCGTCAGGCCTGGCAAGTCGGTATGTAAAAATCTACTGCCAATCATTAGCGGACCAGAGTTCTGCTGTGGCGACCCCTAACCGGGAAAAGCCGAAAGATACAACAACAAATTCTTTCTGGTCTTCATCATAGAGGGTTTTGTTCCTGGGTTGTCTGCTAGACACGTGGTTCAGAGTTTTTCTACCACAGGAAAAAATCTATATCAACATCTGTTTCTATGGTTTTCTACTCAGACTTCGATCTCTGTGAGGGAGTACCTAAGGCCTTTGTGTATTTTTGCATCTGTGATTCTCATGATACCCCTGCCAAGACTCCACATGAGAAAGCTGCAATGGTATTTGAAGTGTCCTTGGTCCCGGCTTCTACATCCATTATATTTTCAAATCCCATAACTGAGACTTGTCAGAGAAATCAGTTGTTGGAGTCGTCAAATATCTGTAAATGTAGGTCTCCACCACCCCCCCTCCAATGTAGTCACGACTCAAGAAAACTGTTGGCCCCTCCTCGGGTTCATAATTTTTCATGTTAGAAAAGCTAATGTTTGCGTCATTTTAACCAGCTCATCAGTATGATTTGAAGTTCTTAACATGGAAAACTTGCTGTGACCTCTGGAAGAAGAATGTCCGAGTTGCAAGCTCTTCTGTCAAGACAGTTCTCATTTTCCATAGAGACAGGGATGTTTGTGTTTCACTGTTGCAGTCATTACATTTGGGTAATCTGCTGGCAGGATGCCATCAGTCAGCCTGAATAACAAAGTCTTGGGTCCTGCGTCGGTTGCTGTCTCCTCTTCCATGATGTCAGGGGTATAAAACATACAGCAGACGCCATTTTGTTCAGTCTTTCTTGCCGCGCGGTGCCCGAAGCAGAAGCAGTTCTCAAGTGCCAGTTGGCAGACTACTGAAATTTTCGCATTCATGTTTCAGAACCGAAGTCTTCAATTAAAGCTAAGTACCCTGTTCGGGAAACCTTTTCTTGCTCCTTACCGATGTCAGTAAAAGTTAATAATTGCATTACTTGTGGGAAGCAAATACCTCATAAGGATTTTCATTTGTACTATATTCCTTGCCTAGGCCCAGATCATAACGTGCCTTGCTGTCGGTTTTTTGCTAGATTTAACCAACGCACTATTAAGCGTCTGTATATTTTTGCTTCAAAATGTTTTGGATCCAGATTGAATTACCCTGAAATGTCATCGGATAGCAATCCGACTACTGGAGTTTACAAAAAACGCAAAGAAAAAGACAGAGGTCCAAAACAGATGGCAAAGCTTCTCCTAAGCCAGTCGCCGTTACTTAATGAGGCGCTTTCGCAGCCCCTGATACCTGCTACTTTTGAGTCACAGGCCTCTACCGACACCCATGCCGAGTCCGGTATGCCATGAGATTCTGAGTATTGAACCTGCGGATGTCTCTCACTTGGATGGGTCCGGAGCCGCTGAGCAGGCACCGGCTTCGGAGGGTGTTTTCAGGCTTCAACATTTTTATATAAATCCGCCAGCTTCAAAAACAAAATCAAAAACAACTTCTAAGTCTAAAAAACCGATGCATGAGCCACGTGCTCAAGCCCCTATGCCTAAAAAACAGATGATCAAAATGGCTGAGGACTTAATTACCTTGATCAGGGGTTCCCAACCCCCCCCCCTGCTAAGAGGCCTAGGCAAGACACTTGACCATGAATCTTCAGATCCGGTTTCTATTTCTTCTGATTCCTCTTCTGATCAGAAATTTTCTATACCAACCCTATGAGGATTCAGATGCAGAAGAATCCATCCCATCTGCATCTCCTCCTGAGGATTATTTTGGAGAAACACTGCATACTTTAAGGGAACATTTTCATTAGGAGAGTCAGGATTTCTCTGAATCAAAAAAGAGGGTTAGGGATTTCCTTCTTCCTCAGCATAGGCCTTTGGCTGTACCTCCTGTATTAGACATTGTTGAAGATGTGTTTTCGGAATCTAGCATGGCTCCTGATTCCCTACCTCCGCCTCCTATTAAGCCGGACAGATATTACAGGGTTCCTGACTCCCACAAATTTCTATTAAAAAATCCGGCTGCTGATCCTGAAACTATCTCACAAGGTCCCAAAGGTGTAAAGGCCTCTACAACCAAAAATCCTACCCCCTCTGATAGAGATTCCAGGGCGCTGGATAGATGGGGAAAAAAAGGTTTATACGTCTGCAATCTTGGCAGTTAGGGCCTTAAACTGCCAGTTTCATATGCTTAAATGTCAACAGCATGTTATGGGCTTATTGAAACAGAAAATTATGTTGATTTCTGATTCTGTGGAAAATAAAGAATTACAGGAATTATTGCATGCAGCAGAACAAGTTGGAAGGCATACTTTGCAATGTGGTTTTGATTCCTTGGAGGCCTCTTGCAGTGCTGCAGTTACTGGATCTGTGATTAGAAGGCATGCCTGGCTCAAGGAGCAAAATCTGCCTGATCATGTTAAAGCTAAATTGGTGGATGCCCCTTTACAGCATGATACTCTGTTTGGTAATAAGGCAGAAGAGGTTTTAAAGAAAATGGAAGACTAAGCTAAATCTATGCAAACTGTAAAAGATTTCTTACAAGTGCAGCCACCCAGGTTCAGTAGGCACTTGCCAACTAAAAATTGGTCCTTTCCTGTGTCCAACAGAGCCTATCAAGGCAAATCCAGGTGCTCAAAAGGCTCTAGATACCAATCGCAGGGGTCTTACAGGTCAAAACAATGGGGTACCTCCAAATCTGGAGGAAACAAAGCACAACCCTACAGTAAGCAGTCTCAATGACTTCCCTCTACCATCACCAAGCACTTATCTTTTGGCAGCCCCCTTGGGGGGAAAATTAGCACTTCATGCTCAAAATTGGCAGCTAATTACCCAGGACAAGTGGGTATTAAACATAGTATCACAGGGGTACAGATTTCATTTCCATACTTTGTCAATTCCAAACAGTTGGCCAGATCTGCCACAAAATCAATGGGCAGAGGCTCAGAAACAAGTTATGTCCCTCATGGATATGGGGGTTATTCAACACGAACAGGAAAAAGGACAAGGTTTTTATTCAAGACTGTTCCTGGTACCCAGAAAAGGCAATGCTTGGCGTCCAATACTGGACTTATCGATTTTGAGCACATTCCTGGACATTCCAAAATTCAAAATGCTGACTTTACAACAGCTACTGCCTGTGCTGGGCAAGAATGCTTGGTTAGTGACTCTAGACTTAAGAGGCATACCTGCATATCCCAATAAGGGAATCGTGCAGATGGCACCTCCGCTTCAAGGCAGGTTTTTTGCATTATCAATTATCTGCACTGCCCTTTGGTTTATCTGCTGTGCCCAGGGTCTTGTGCCTGGCACCAGTAATTGCATTTTGCAGACAAAGATGCATACAAATTTATCTTTAACTTGGACGACTGTCTCATTCAAGCAGAGAGCAAGGACATTCTACTTCAACATCTGGCGTTTGTAAAAAGGCTTCTAACATGCCTAGGGTACACAATAAACAAAAGGAAATCACAACTGGTACCCTCTCAAAAAATTGCATTCCTGGGTGCAAGCTTCAATACAACTGCCCAGATGGCTTACCTTACACCAGACAAATAAAGGCAACTGACTACATACTTCAGATGGCAACAAAAACCCAGTTATCTGCGAGACTCATTATGCAGGCTTAGGGGTTCATGGCATCCTGCATTCTACTAATTCCATATGCAAGACTGCATATGAGGAAACTTCAGTGGTACCTAAAAAGTGTATGGAGTCAACATTGTCACAGTCTGGAAACAATGATTCCTCTCATCCCCTGCCTACAACAGGAGTTTCTTTGGTGGGCAGAGACCTGTCACCAAAGCAAGGAACCGTCATTCACTCTACCCCCTCACAAACCCTAACTACAGATGCATCAGACTATGCTTGGGGGGCCCACCTGGCGGGGAGATACATTCAGGGCATATGGAGCCCAAAACAAATGCATCTGCATATCAACCAGAAAGATGCTAGCTATTAAGAATGCCCTGACAGCCTTCAAGGACTTAGTTCATCCAGGACAACTACTGATAAAGACGGACAACACCACTGTTATGTGGTACATAAACAAGCAGTGGGGTACACATTCCTACCCCCTTTGCAGACTAGCCATGGCATTGTGGAACACAGCCTTGACTTACCAAGTACATCTTCAAGTTCAGTTCCTGCAAGGAAAACAAAATACTCTGGCAGACGATCTAAGCAGAAATCTTATGGACCCGCAGGAGTGGAAACTGGATCCACAAGTCTTCAGCATGGTAACACAGAAATGGGGGAGACCAGACATATAGATCTTTTTGCCTCTCCCCAAAATTATCAACTGGACAAATTCTGCACAAGGACTTATCACAGACAAACATGGAAAGTGGATGACCTATCCTTTAGTCTACTCCTTTCCCCCTCTGCCTCTCATCTCCATGGTCTTACTAAAGGTCAGACAGGAAAAAACAAAAATGATCCTAATTGCTCCGGACTGGCCTCGCCAGCACTGGTACCCAATTCTAAGGAATATGTCTCAACTCCCTCCTTGGAACTTGCCTCAAATACCTCATCTACTGTCTCAGCAGAACAATCAAATTCTGCACACACAGCTCCAAACTCTGAACCTTGCAGCATGGCTGATCATGTCATTATTCAAACACTATCACTCAGTAAATCTGTTATGGATGTCATTTTGGATGCCAGAAAGCCTAGTACTAGAAAATCTTACGCTGATAAATGGAAGAGATTCTGTGCTTGGAACCAAACATAAGGAACGGACACAGCAAAACCCAATATCCCTCAGATTTTACAATACTTGACTGAGCTGCTTGACAAGGGCCTATCCTTCTCCAATAAAAATCCGTGCCTTTGCCATCTTGGCTCATTACAACACGGAGCCTCCCATTTTTTCTCATCCTCTGCTAAAACAGTATCTTAGAGGGGCCAAAAATGTAAGGCCTCCCAGAAGATAACCAACTCCTGCATGGGACCTCAATTTTGTGCTGGAAAACTCACCCTTTTGAACCAACAGTTACTGCGGATATAAAGTTTTTATCTTGGAAAACAGCTTTCCTTTTGGCAATCACTTCAGCAAGAAGGGTTTCAGAACTACAGGCTCTCATGGCTGTGGAGCCTTTTATTACATTTTACCCGGACAGGGTGTCCCTCAGGACCAATCCTTCCTTTTATGCCTGAGGTGGTATCCAGTGTGGCTCTTAACCAAACTATTCACCTGTCAACATTTTACCCAAATCCGCAGAACAAGGGGGAGCGGATTCAGCATTCATTGGACGTACACAGACAACTAAGATTCTACTTAAACAGGACCAAATCTCTAAGAAAGTCTAAACAACTACTGGTGGCATTTGCTTTAGGATCAGAGGGGAAGGCTATATCAAAGCAGACTATTTCTAAGTGGATAAGCCACTGCATTTGTTTCTGCTACTTGCATCATGGGAAACCTGTACCCAAGGGAATTGGGTCACATTCCACCAGAGCTGCCTCTACCTCAGCAGAGAAGCTCTGTTCATACCTTCACAAAGCATTATCATTTGCATCTCTTCTCTAAATCCAGGGCAGGCTTTGCCACTGCAGTTCTGCAGGGCCTAATAGACACTGCTAATGCTATCTAGTTCCATCCTCCCATCCATAGCTTTGGGATTCTACCCAAATGTAATGGCTGCAACAGTGAAACATGAACATTGTACAGTTGTGTACACTTACCATAAATGTAGATGTTTGAGTGTATTCACTGTTGCAGTCCGGGATACCCACCCGCCATCCCCCTTTTTCTATAACTTCTCTTTCCTTTACTATACTCTAAAGCCTTTGTGGTGTATTTGCTTTTAGATGAAGGTAAAGTTTGTTGCTAAAAATGTATTTTCATATATTACTATATATATATATATTAATCCCAACACTGCACCGTACCACAAAAACCACCGAGGCTATAAACTGGTAACAAAAATCAATAACAAAAATCGCCACAGTGGTTACCAGGCTCTCAACAGTTCAAAATCTTCAGCAATAGTAGACGATGACAAAAAATTCTACAGCTGTAAAGATATTGTGATCACTCCGCAAATATAACACTACAAGGTGTTATTCATCAAAAGGTAGTTTATTAGCGCTTTCACCATCAGGCTTCATCAGATAAATACACCTTCCCTATACTCACAGAAAGTTTAAATACTACTCCCTCATAATACATTGGTTCTGAGGGAGATCGTCATTACTGTATCGTCATTTCCTCTAAAAACAGACTTTAATTGATATGAAAACAAAACTCTTATTATCAAATGCATAAATACTTCCCATATAAAACATTTCATATAAAATATTCATATGTAATATTAGACTAAAAACATCCTACTATAGTTATAAATGCTTGAACGCATTATGTTAGCGTCAAGTATAAGCCTTACTTCATTTAAAGCGCTGATTATATAAAAAGCTAAAATATGTACACACGTAGCAGCAGCTTTTAAAAACCCAATCGCTGGCACTCTACCTCACGTATTGCACATGAATCAATCCAACATTTCTAGAAAACAAAAAACTAGAAACTCTTTAACTAAACGGCATAAGGTATTTCACATATAAAAAATATATATATATAGAGTATAAGGGAGGAAATCCTCCAAGGGAGAACCTGCAGTTGACTAATTAATATCAGAACGTCATATATATATATATATATATATATATATATATATATATATTTTTTTTTTTGCTTCCCATTTGGGGGCACCTGACATCTGGGGCAAGAAAAACAAAAGTGGCGTTGGCTGCATGTTTTATACCCCTGACGTCATGGAAGAGGAGACTGCAACCGACACAGGACCCAAGACTTTGTTATTCAGGCCGACCTGAAGGCAACCTGCCAGCAGATTACCCAAATGTAATGACTGCAACAGTGAATACACTCTAACATCTACATTTATGGCAAGTGTACACAACTGTACTGTCCTTTGAGAACTAATCCATTTTTATGCTTAAAGGAGAACCGCACCTACAGACTGAAAACACATGATGTGATGTTATTCTTCATTCATTCCTTACTGATGGGTTATCGGTTCTGTCTCCTGAACCGAGCCGGCCATATATCAAGCTCGCCTCAGCCAAAAACTCTCGAGCCAAGGTCCTACCCAGAATGCTCTGCTCCCTGTTACCTCCGATCTCATTTGCCGCGTTGTTTACAGCCATGTCATGCCACTCTCTCTCAGCTAAGTGACTAATTTTTGAAAGTTTATATATTGTCTCTACTTTAAAGTTTTTTTTCAATCTGTTACGTTTACTATTCTCGTACCCTATTGTATCTTTAAGACTCTCTCCCTTTAGTCTCCTTCCCTTTGTTACCCCTTTCCTTACCTTTGAGGTAATTCTTCATTGCCATCGTTGGTAATTCTTCCCTATTTCTCTCTCTCTTCTTACCCTTCTGGGTAGCCTTTCTTTTCTTGGTACTGTTCTCCACATCATTATGTCGGACAAGAAAACGGTGTAAGGATTGCGGCCGTAAGTTACCACTTTCCGATGGCCATGACTTGTGTCTATTGTTTGAGTGCCTCGCACCTTACTGTGGATCCCCGTCTGGGATTTGTAGAAATATTTCGACCACGACTATTATCAAGAGAAAGAACAAGTTGTTCCTGAAAGGTGGTCTCAAATCTCCTTCCGGTGAGGTTATCTCTGGATCGAAGGGCTCACCCCCTCCTGCTAAACCCCGTAAGAGGCTTTTTTCCTCTTCATCGAGGTCGCTCACTTCATCTCCCTCTGAAGATCGCAGGGAGTTGACTCATAAGAAAGTGAAAATTGCTACTCCAGTGATGCCACCTATAACCCTTTTGGTGCCAGGCATGGCACTACCCCAGTTGATTCTTGCTCCAGCCATGTCCTCCTTATCAACACTGGCATCGGAGTTCCTGGTGCAGACACTTACAGTTCCATCCCTGCAGGTACAATCCCCTTTGGCTCTGAGTCTGATGATGCTGTCCTCCATGGTGCCGACACCTTTGGCACCAACATGCTCTTCGGTGCAGTCCTTTTCAGCACCGTCATTGTTAGTGGTGCAGACACCTTCCTCGACGGCACCATACCCATCGGCACACACTTGCCTTTATGGTGCAGACACCTTGCCTTCAGCGCAGACTACTTTGACACCATTTTCCTCAGTGCGGACATCCTCTGTTCCGGGTTCTGCACCACTTAAATTAGCAAGGACCCAAGTACTGTCCTCCTTTGGATCCGTTGGTTGGTAGCCAATATAGCCCTTTTCTAGAAAGGCCAGAATCGCCTTCAGGATGTCCTTCAAGGATGCATCTGCAGTCCTTACAAATGGGTTGTCCTGTCGTCAGGCATCCCTTCGGTCGGCCGGATTCCAAAGTCTGGGTCTGGCTTCGGCTGGTGTCGCACTTCACCCGACGTCATAGCTGCAGTTTTTCGGGTATAAAGGCATCAGCCGACGCCATTTTCCTCAGTCTTTCTTGCCGCGTGGCGCCCGAAGCAGAAGCTGTTCGCAAGTGCTGGTCGGTCAGATCCAGAGATTACTACTACCGAATATTACTTTGAAGACTTCTAAAAATCTAAGTACCCCGTTGGGGACTCTTTCTTGCCTCAGCCGATGTCAGAGAAAGTGAATAACTGTTTATCTTGTGGGAAACAAATACCTCATAAAGATTTCCACTCCTACTGTATACATTGTTTAGGCCCAGACCACGACGTAGCAGCTTGTCTAGCCTGTGCTTCTTTTAACCGACGGACGCTTAGACGTCGGTCGGAGTTTGCTGAACAGATTTTCGGCTCTGATTTTGCCTATATTATGCCGTCGGATCCTCCGACTATGCAAATTACCAAAAAATGCAAAGAAAAGGACCGACACTCGCGGTCCGCGGTTTCGGCCGAAACCGAGCAAGCGGTTCTTTCTTCAGCCGAAACCATGCCTTCTACCGAGGCCTCCTCTAACCTGGTAGAATCGGCTTCTGAAACCCAACCTTCTGTTGCGGTTCCTCAGGAATTATCAGACACTATTTCCCTGGATATTTCGACCCCTGCACGTGGAGCTGCTAGGCCCCCTGCAGCCATGTCTATTAAGGCCTTTGCCAGGGCTAAAGCAGCCAAAGCTTCAAAAACGGTGCCTGCCAAACCCCCCTCTCACAGGCCCAGCACCAGCTCCCACATGCTTTCTTTGGCTGAGGATCTTATTTCTTTAATTCGTGGATCACAGCCTCATCCAGACAGGGTCTCTCTCTCCCTCCTCCAGAAAAGAGGCCTAGAGCAGAGCCCCCTGAGCCAGTATCCACAGATGATTCCTCTGATGAATCAGAACATACAGACCCCCCTGAGGCTCCTTATTCTCCTTACGAAGACTCTGATGCTGAAGAGTCCATCCCTTCAGCCTCTCCTGAGGAATTTTCCATTGGGGAAACCTTGCATGCTATGAGGGAACAATTTCAGTGGCAGGGCCAAGATTTCTCAGACTCCAGAAAAAGGCTTAGAACCTTTCTACATTTGCCACAACATAGGCCTTTAGCTATACCTCCAGTCCTTTCTGTTGTAGATGATGCATTTAATGATGCTTGCACTGCTCCTGATTCATTACCTCCGGCTCCTGCTAAGCCTGATAGGTTCTACAGGGTCCCGGACACTCACCACCATTTATACAAGGCTCCTTTTGCAGATCCAGAGACTATCTCCCAGGGTCCTAAAGCTGTAGCAGCTACTTCTACTAAAAACCCCCTCCCCTCTGAAAGGGAATCCAGGTCCTTAGAGAGATGGGGTAAAAAAGTTTACACCTCTGCTACTTTGTCAGCTAGGGCTTTGAACTGCCAATTCCATATGATTCAATATCAAGAGTTTATGCTTGACCAGTTAACTAAAAAACTGTCCTCTGAAGAATCTTTAGATAAAAAATATGTTCAAGAAATGGTACATAACATACAACAGGTTAGTAACCATTCTTTAAAATGTGGCTATGATGCACTGGAGGCTTCCTTTAGATCAGCCATGACTGGCACAGTTATCAGGAGACATGCATGGTTGAAAGAACAGGCATTACCAGACCATGTCAAATCAAAGCTTTTGGATGCACCCATGGACAAGGTCAATTTATTTGGTTCCCCTGCACAGCAGGTACTAAAAAAGATGGAAGAGAAGGCAAAATCTGTACAAACAGTGAAAGATTTCTTACAGGTTCAACCTCCAAGGTTTAGCAGGAACTGGCCCTCCAAGAATTGGTCCTTTCTGGACTCCTCTAAGACACAAAGGCAGGAATCGGCGTTCTAGAGGCAGAAACCAATCCAGGGGTGCCTACAGGGGACGCCAGTGGCAAGGTAACAACCACCGAGGCACGGATGCAGCCACCACCACTACAACAACTCAATCACAGTGACTTGGCGGTGGCACCGCCTACCAGGGAACAACTAGAAGCACCCTTAGGCGGGAAGCTAACCTTATTTTCAAAGAACTGGCATTGCATCACAAGGGAAAAATGGATTTTGCAAACTATAGACCAAGGTTACAGGTTCCATTTCCATACTCTACCAGGAAAGCGAGGAATGCCAAACCTACCACCTACTCAAAGGGCAGAAGCTCTAAAGCAAATATCTCAACTATTAAGAATGAGAGCTGTGGAAAAGGTACTACCTGTGGATCAAGGAAAGGGATTTTACTCAAGACTCTTCCTGGTACCAAGAAAAGAAAACAAATGGAGGCCTATTCTAGACCTGTCCGCTTTAAACACATTCCTCATTGTTCCAAAATTCAAAATGCTGACCCTACAGCAGCTTCTTCCCATGCTGGGCAAGGAGTCTTGGCCGGTAACTCTAGATCTCAAGGAGGCATACCTGCACGTCCCCATACGACCAATTTGCAGAAGATACCTCAGATTTCTTGCAGGATCAGAGCATTATCAATTCTCAGCATTGCCCTTTGGCTTATCTACTGCGCCCAGAGTGTTCACGAAATGCCTGGCATCAGTAATTGCTCATTGCAGACTTCAGGGGATTCAAATTTATCCCTACCTGGACGACTGCCTGATACAAGCGGACAACAAAAGCAAGCTAACAGAAGACTTACAAAGAGTCATTTACCTGCTGCAAGCTCTGGGATATACAGTCAATATAAAAAAGTCAAGGCTGATTCCATCCCAAAGAATAACCTTTCTGGGTGCAGAGCTGGACACATCAAAACAAATGGCATTCCTAACTGCAGAAAAGAAAGAGCAACTTCCTCTCTACTTCTTGGCATTAACAAAGCAGAACCATCTAAGTACTACAAGCCCTAGGCTTCATGGCATCCTGCATAATTCTGGTCCCTCATGCCAGGCTGCATATGAGAAAGCTACAGTGGTACCTAAGGAATTTGTGGTCCCAACACAAGCACAGCCTAGAAACAAAAATTCCAATAATCCCATGCCTGAAGCAAGAGTTCCTATGGTGGGCTCAGGCCTGTCAAACACAGGATTGCCCTTCTGCAACTGTCAACCAAGCCAAACCATCACGACAGATGCCTCAGACCTCGGTTGGGGGGCACACATGCTGGGCAAGTGCATACAAGGCCTATGGACTCAAGACCAGCTGCACCTGCACATAAATCTAAAGGAAATGCTGGCAGTAAAATTGGCAATCCAGTCATTCAAACCCTTTCTCCAAGAAGGTCAGTTGATGATAAGGACAGACAACACCACAGTTATGTGGTACATCAACAAACAGGGAGGCACACATTCATATCCTCTATGCCGGCTGGCACCGGACCTATGGGATGTGGCTCTGAGCTACAACATTCAGTTACAAGCAATTTTTGTACCGGGGAAGGAAAACATTCTAGCAGACATATTAAGCAGAACTACCACAGATGCCCACGAATGGATGCTGCATCCGGACATCTTCAAAGCCATCACAAGAGAATGGGGATTACCACAAATAGACTTGTTTGCATCCCCACTCAATCACCAGCTAAAGAAATTCTGCACAAGGACGTACCACCCACTTGCTTGGAAGGTGGACTCCCTATCTTTCAGTTGGAAAAACCTGACAGCATACGCATTCCCACCACTTCCTTTGATGCACAAAGTGCTTCTGAAGATCAAAGAGGAACGTCCGAGGATCATTCTGATAGCTCCAGACTGGCCAAGACAACATTGGTACCCATTGCTGAGGAGCATGTCTCGGGAACAAATATGGGCACTACCCCTGATCCCATTACTGTTAACACAGAACAACTACAACATCCTGCATCCAAACCTGAAAATTCTGCAGCTAACTGCCTGGAACATTACATAAGAGCAATTAACCCAAATCTATCCCAAAGGGTTAAAGATATAATCCTGGAGGCTCGTAGACCTTCAACAAGAAAGAATTATGCAGCAAAATGGAAAAGATATCTCATTTGGAGTACTGCAAAGGGGAAAGATGTGACACTGGTGAACATAGCCAACATCCTGGAGTACTTGGCAGAGCTATTCCATGCAGGCCTGTCCTATTCTTCCATCAAGATACATGCATCAGCTATTTCAGCAGAATACAGCTTGGATCCTCCTGTCTTCTCTCATCCTCTGCTCAGACAGTTTCTGAGAGGAATCAAAAATGTAAAACCTCCCAGGAAACCTCCATTGCCAGCATGGGACTTGAACTTTGTGCTAGAAAAGTTGACACTTCCCCCTTTCGAACCAGCAGCAACAGCAGAATTACAATACTTATCCTGGAAGACTGCTTTCCTGCTGGCAATAACTTCAGCAAGAAGGGTCTCTGAACTACAGGCATTAATGGCAGTGCAACCCTTCCTGATCTTCCATCAAGATAGTGTCCATGAGAACAAATCCTACATTTATGCCTAAGGTGGTATCCAGAGTCTCTTTAAATCAGGCTATCCACCTACCTACAATCTTCCCCAACCCACAGAACAGGGGAGAAAGGCTCTTGCATACCTTGGATGTACATAGACAATTACGCTACTACCTGGACAGGACCAAATCCAATAGAAAAACTGACCAGCTTCTGGTAGCATATGCAACAGGAAAGGAAGGAAAACCAATTTCAAAACAGACAATCTCCAAATGGATAGGAAATTGCATTAGATTTTGTTACTCCTACCATGGAAAGAAAACTCCAGAGAACATCAGGCCTCACTCCACAAGGGCAACAGCCACTACCACAGCTTTCTTACGAGGGGTGGCTACCAAGGACATTATAGAGGCTGCTACTTAGACCTCCGTGCATACATTTGCCAAGCATTACAATTTACCTTTATACTCTAGATCCCGAGCAGGCTTTGCCACTGCTGTTTTGCAAGGGATCCTAACTACACCATAATCTCTACTCTTTTCCTCCTCCCCTAGTTTAGCTATGGTATTCTACCTATTTGTAAGGACTGCAGATGCATCCTTGAAGGACATAGTACAGTTTTGTACCTACCATAAATGTAGATGTCCGATAGGAATGCATCTGCAGTCAGGATTACCCACCCACCTTCCCCTCTGAGGTACTCCTAGGGTATTTGCCATCCTTCAGCTAGCTTGGGGGGGATCTATTATGGTGTATTTGTTTGTATGTATGTACATACATGCTTATTTTATGTGTTTGCTCTCTACTATTTGGAACTTTGGCATTTATCCAAATTTAGCCATCCAAAAGGGCACCTGGCATCTGGGGCAAGAAACACTGAGGAAAATGGCATCGGCTGATGCCTTTATACCCGAAAAACTGCAGCTATGACGTCGGGTGAAGTGCGACACCAGCCGAAGCCAGACCCAGACTTTGGAATCCGGCCGACCGAAGGGCTGCCTGACGACAGGACAACCCATTTGTAAGGACTGCAGATGCATTCCTATCGGACATCTACATTTATGGTAGGTACAAAACTGTACTTTTCTCTGTGAGGTCGACCAGGAGCCTCTTTCAACAAGATGTGTTGCAGTTTGTTGACCAGTTGTTTGTGGCCAGGGGTTTATCTCCGTCATCTAAACCTATGTTCCCTCCTTCAGGTGAATGTATTTCTCCTCAAACTCCAACGTACATTCCTCCTTCGACTTGCACCCAAGTATCGAAGCCCATTCCTCTGACAGCAGCTTCCCTTTCTCTGACCCCGATAGTGGGTCACACTTTGGACCCGGAGTCATCCTTGTGGGCCTCCGTGCACTAGGCATCGGGCTCTTCTCAGGCTAGTGACTATGCCATGGGGTAGGGCATTCTTGGTTCCACGCTGGGTTTTTTTTCTATGCCACCCTCCAGGAATCCTCCCTCTCAAGCTTCACAGTCCTCTTGAGACTCCTGGTCTCAGGGCCAGCTCATCGGAGTGGGGTGTGACCTCGGTTCAGAGGTTGTCTTGCTCTGTTCCAGGCTCCCATCCCTCTTTGGGTGGGCCGGCCTTCCAGGCCATAGAGAAGGCACTTGCCTCCGCTGGCAAACCTCACATGTCTGAGTCCTCTCCCCCTTCTGTGCCGCAACTCTCACAAGCCACAACTGCCGGACACTGGGCACAAGAGCCTCGGGTTTCTTCCCCTCAAGTGACCCCCCCCCCTCTTTGTAATCTTCCCCAGAACCTCCCACTGAGGAAGTACCTCGCAAGGCTTTGTGCAAGAGGAAGAGCATGGATTCCACTGAGGAGTCTTTGACCGAAGATACGGACTTTGATGACTGGGAAGTGTCCCCACGGTCACCCTCTGATGAGGTGTTCTTTGGAGACAGATGGGTGACTGGAAGTCCTCTAATCCTTCCTCTCAGGAATCTATATTACTGCAGGCCTTTTGTGCCCGGCGCCCTACCTCCTGGGTTACCCCTCCAGATGATGAGCTTGTCCAGCTCATCGTCCAGCATGCATGGAAGGCTCCTGACACCCTGGAAGCTGTGCCACGGAGGCCTGACAGGATCTTATCTCCCCCAGCTGAGCATCCCCATTGGTCAACAGGTCTTCCGGTAGATGCCATGGTGGTGGCGTCTGCAACCAAGAAAGATTTGGCAGAAGAGAGCCAAACTGTCCATCCGCCCAACAAGGAGTCTCTGGCGATGGACTCTGGAAGAGTGTGTTTGCTTCTTTTACCTTCGCCGTAAGGTCTTTGAACTATTTGGCACACTTTATGGCTCCAGAGGGATCTTATCAGCCAACTCTCTGAAACCTTGGCAGGAGGTGTTTCTGATGAGGTTCGTGACAACGTAGCTTCTCAAATAGCCAACCTAGAATCCATATCCAATTCTTCCATGCGGCTTATTTCACACGCAATGGAAGGGAGTGGTTAGAGCGGCAGGTGCTGGTATGGTCACCAGACGACATGCCTAGATGTGCCTTTGTGACTTTGCGGACTCCTATAAGGCTTCCTTTATGAACGCCCCCATCTAGGCCGCTTCTTTGTTTGGCCCTAAAGTTAGATATGTTGGCAAGGTGCGAACAAGACAACAAGACCCTATCTTGCTTGTTGGTGTCAGACACTCGACTCCTCAGTGATTCTATTCCAGAAATCAGAGGAGCGGGAAGATGTGGCACAGGAAATCCTAGGGCTCTTTCCATGACGCACGTGCCGAGTTCTCCCAGAGGCAGAGGGGGAGCTCCAATGGAAGACTCCCCTTTCGGGGCAGAGGAGGTCCGTGAAACCGGGTTCCAGAGATTTTCTCTGGCCAACCCTATCAGCGCTCCTGAAGCGTTGCCTGACTGCCCATCTCTGGAAGCAGTTGGGGGGTCGTTTTTTTCTTGTACCCCTGCAAAACATAACCACTGACTCTTGGGTACAGTGGATTATATCCAGAGGCTATCGTATCCCCTTCCATCTTTCTCCAACCTCGTCCAGAGAATTACCTGACGTTCCACCCAGTCAAAGGGAAGCAGCAGCACACGAAATTCAAAAGCTGCTACAAAAAAGTCATCCGAACAGCCCCCCCTCCCCGGCCCGATAGGATCCGCTTTTTACTCTAGGTTCTTTTTAGTGCCAAAAACGACAGGGGACTGGAAACCAATTCTGGATCTCAGCACACGGAATACATTTGTAAAAACAGAGAAATTCCAAAGATGCATATTACCACATAAAAATGGACAATCGCTCAAGAAGATACCTCCGCTTCCACATAGGAGCCAGTCACTACCAATTTCGAGCACTGCCCTTCTGTCTTTGTGTACAGCCCCTAGAGTGTTCATCAAATGCATGGCACTAGTTATTGCTCACCTGCGACTTCAAGGATTCCAGGCGTTTCCATATCTATACGACTGGCTCCACACCGCTCCCACCAAGCGTCTACTGGAAGAAGCCCTACACTATACTCTCCTTACAGCACAACGCCTGAGAATCTCTATAAACTGGGAGAAGTCCAACACAACCCCAGCACAGTCTTTAGAATTCATCGGGGTACTGTTGGACAAGCATCTTTCCCCGGACCACAGACTTCAAAGAATAAGGCAACAGGTTCAACTGCTGCTCTATCACCACAAATCATCAGCTCGGTCCATACTCCAACTCTTGGGGTCAGTGGCAACCTCAATCACCATGGTTCCTCTAGCTAGATTCCACATGAGACTTCTTCAGGGGGTAATTCCCACTGTACTCTCTACAACATACTTTGTCCTTGCAGATAAGTATAACTCAGAGATGCAAACAAGATTTACTCTGGTGGGCATCTCAAAATCCCCAACAATGGTCTCGCCCCTTCAGCCCCCATCAGCCGAAAGCCATGGTGACCACGGACGCCTCCCTGATGGGGGAGGGGGGCTAGGTCCAGTAAACTCTGTCCAAGGCACGTGGTCTGAGACAGAGGCCCTTTTGCATATCCGTGTCCTGGAACTGAGGGCGGTGCTACTAGCGTTGCAAGCATTCCATTCTATCCTTCTGTCAGACACTATTGCGATCCAATAAGACATGTCAGTGGTCTGGTACATAAGCAAGGGGGCACCAGATCTTATCCGTTTTGCCGAGAGGCCTTAAGAATGTGGCAATGGGAGATGGCTTCCAACCGTTTTCTAGTTGGAATGCACATTCCCGGGAGAGCCAACGTGATGACAGACAAGTTGAGCAGGTGCATCCTACAACCTCACGAGTGGTCCCTCAACCCTGTGATAGCGTCAAAACTTTTCAACAGCTGGGGCCAGCCTTGCTGCGACCTGTTTGCCTCCCCAACCAAATACAAGTGCAGCAACTATTTTGCCCTGATCCCCCCCTTGGGGGACAGTCAGAGACACGCTGTAGTCCACGCTTGACCCTCGGGTCTACTTTATGCTTATCCTCCTCTCCCAATTTCTGAAGAAAGCACAGCAATTGAAAAGCAAAGTGATCCTCATTGCTCCATATTGGCCTTGACAAGTCTGCTTCCCCTTCCTCTGGCCTCACCCCTCACCTGCTAGATCGACTGTGGATCCTCATTCCATCCCCAACGTTGATCTCCCATCCGCAGGGTCTGACTCACCACAGTCTAACAACCCTGTAACTGACAGCTTGGTTTCTTCACTTCCAATGATTGCCAGGCATGAAAACCTCTCATCCCCAGTGCACAGTATTCTTATTGCATCTCATAAATCGTCCACCAGACTAATCTATCTCAATAAATGGAAAAGGTTTTCTCTATGGGCAGAAAATAAACAATTAGACCCCTTGTCAGCCCCAGTTTTGGTGGTTTTGGATTACTTATCATATCCTTTCCATTCTGGGGTGTCTGCCTCTACTATACGTGTGCATTTAGCTGCCATTTCAAATTTCCACATTGGTTTTCAGGATTCTTCGCTCATGTCACATAGACTCTGTAAAACTTTCTTGAAGGGGGTTCTTCACCTAAAACCTCCCTTTCAAGAATCAGTACAACCTTGGGATTTGGCCTTGCTCCTGCAAGCCCTAACAGCTTCCCCCTTTGAACCTGCGTCTTCATGTGATTTAAAGCATCTCTCGTGGAAAATTTTGTTTCTGATTGCAATCACATTGGCCAGATGCTTGTCAGAACTTCAAGCCTTGTGCATCAAACATACCTATCTTATCTTCCATAAGGGTAGGGTATCACTGTGAACTAATTCTTCCTTTTAAAAGTGGTGTCAGAGCGGTTTATCAACCAGTCTGTTGACCTTCCAGTATTTTTTCCCAATCATTCTAATAAGGGAGAGTATTGCTTGCACACTCTGGATGTTCATAGGCAAATACAATTCTACCTGGACAGAACTAAATCTACCCATAAATCAGACCAACTTTTTCTGGACCAAGACTGGATCATTCTGTCTCTAAAGTTACATTGGCAGCATGGTTGAGAAATTGCATTGCCTTTATCTACAAAAAGAACAATGTCACCTTGCCTCAGAGTGAAAGCACATTCTATAAGGTCTATGGCAACTTCAGCAGCTTTCCATGCTAAGGCTTCCCCCAATGATATTTGCTCAGCTGCGACTTGGGCCAAACCTCATACATTTATTCTTCATTACAAATTGGATTTGGCCTCCAGAGGTAGAGCTTCTTTTGGCTCCATGGAATGTCCTTTCATTAGGGCCACTCAGGGATACAGGTAGCTGGGGGGACTCTGTCCCATCAGTAAGGAATGAACGAAGATTAACAACATCATGTAAAGAAGTTTTCTTACCGTTCCATCTGTATTGTTGGTCTTCGTTCATTACTCCCCACCCTCCATCCCCCTCTGGAGGTTCCTGTTATGACCAGAGGTAGCCTCTACTTTTGTCTATCAACTTGCAAATTCGATCTGAGGTAACAGGGAGCAGAACATTCTAGGTTAGGACCTTGGCTTGAGAGTTTTTGGCTGACGCGAGCTTGATATATGTTCGGCTCGGTTCTGAGGACGGAACAAATAACCTGTCAGTAATGAATGAACGAAGATCAACAACAACAAATGGAATGTTATGGAAAGACGTAACTTATTTTTATTTCATAGTGTCATGCTGTTTCCTGTATTTTAACACCACTTTTGGACTCTGTATACTTTTTTACATTTTTACATGTAATTCCAGAGTCTGTCCACATGGGGTCTGGTATCTTTAATTTTTAGTCTTAGGTTCATAGGTTCATAGGTTAGTACTAGGCTAACTGCCCTTGTGAGCCATTTTAAGCCTAGCCAGTTGTCCCCTGTGAGATTCAAACCCTGTACCTTGTGTTTGTAAGGCAAACACCTTAACCATTAGGCCACCCTCCCAACCTCCTCTAGGTGTCCACAATTCAGTGTTTGGCTTTAATAATATTTAATCAAAGCTCCTGTCAATACATTGATTTTACATGCGTTTTCACGTATACCCTGCTTTCTTTTAGTCAGTCAAGTTTAATTACAATTTCTTTATTTTCAATGACTACTAAAAACAAACTGAGATAATCGCACAGAACCACATTCTCAGTGCCTGTTACTACTATTTATTTCTAAAGTGGCCAGATGTTCTTCATGTTGCTGTCTCGTCTTCCATGACATCAGGTAGTCAGAGCTATAAAGCATGCAGCCAATGCCATTACATCAGTCTTTCTTGCCGTGCGGTGCCCGAAGCAGAAACAGTTCGCAAGTGCCGGTTGGCCGATTCCTGAAATTTTCGTTTTCGAGTTTCAGAATCGAAGTCTTCAACTAAAGCTAAGTACCCCGTTGGGGAAACTTTTCTTATTCTAAACAGATGTCAGTAAAAGTCAGTAATTGTATTTCTTGTGGAAAGCAAGTACCTCATAAAGATTTTTATTTGTACTGTATTCCTTTCCTAGGCCCTGACCACGACATACTTCGCTGTCGGTTTTGTGCCCTGTTTAAACTGCGAACAATTCATTGGCACATTTTTGCTTCTAAATATTTTGGTACTCTGTTCAATTATCCAGATAAGTCTTCAGTAAACCACCTGACTACAGACATTCTGAAAAAACGCAAAGATGAAGACAGAGACAGGCCTCCTAGGTCTAAAGCTGCTGATGACGCTTCTACTAAGCTAGTCACCAGTTCGCCAGTACTCAGGTGCTTTCGCAGCCCCTGATACCCACTACTTCAGATTTGCAGGCCTCTACTGAGACCCATTCGGAGTCCGGTATGCCGCAAGATGCTTCAACTGTGGAACCTGCGTATGTCTCTACCCTGGATGGGTCCGGAGCTGCTGTGCAGGCAACGGCATCTGAGGGTGTATTCAGGCCTACTGACTTGCATATTAAACAGACGCCATCTTCTTCTTCTAGGCCTAAAACTCAAACCATACCTAGGAAACAGATGCCCAGACTGCATGGTCAGGCCCCTATGCCTAAAAAAACAAATAAGAATGGCTGAAGACCTTATTACTTTAATCAGGGGAAGCCAGCCTTCCACCTCTAAGAGACCTAGGACTGAATTTGCTTATGATACTTCTGACCAGGATTCTGAAATTTCTGTCTCCTCTGATGATCAGGATTTGCCTTTATCTACCTATGAGGATTCTGATGCAGAGGACTGTATTCCCTGTGCTTCTCACCCAGAGGATTTTTCTTTTGGTGAAACCTTGCATACTCTTAGGGAGCATTTTCACTGGGAAAGCCAGGATTACTCCGATTCTAAAAAGAGGCTTAGAGATTTCTTACTCCTGCCCCAAAACAGGCCTTTAGCTATCCCTCCTGTGCTTGACATTGTTGACTATGCCTTTTCGGAATCTAGCTTGGTCCCTGACTGTTTACCTCTTGCTCCCAGAAAACCTGATAGATAGTACAGGGTTCCTGATTCTCACATTTTCCTTTTTAAAAATACTACTGCGGATCCTGAGACCATTTCATAGGGACCCAAGGGCATTAAGGCTACTACTGCAAAAAATCCTACCCCCTCTGATAGATTCCAGGGCCCTGGATAGATGGGGGTAAGAAGGTATACACCTCTGCAACCTTGGCTATCCGGTCCTTAAATTGACAGATGTTCATCGTGTTGCATTGCTGCAGTCATTGGGTTATCCTGCCGTCAGGTGATTCCCCAGTCGGCCTGAGTTCCAAAGTCTTGGTCCGGCATCGGTTGCTGTTGCCTCCTCCCTGACGTCAGTGCAGCAGGGGTATACAAGATGCAGCCGACGCCATTTTCTTCAGTCTTTCTTGCCGCACGGTGACCGAAGCAAAAGCAGTTCGCAAGTGCCGGTCGGCCGACTCCTGAGATTTTCATTCCAAATCCAGAACCGAAGTCTTCTACAAAGCTAAGTACCCCATTGGGGAAACTTTTTCTTGCCTCAGGCCGATGTCAGTAAAAGTTAATAACTGTATTTTTTGTGGGAAGCAAATACCTCATAAGGATTTCCATTCCTATTGTATTCCATGCCTAGGCCCAGACCACGACGTCACTGGTTGTCGGTTTTGTGCTAGGTTTAACAAGCGCGCTATTAAACGTCGGTTTGATTTTGCCTGACATTATTTTTGCAGAAAATTCAATTACACCATGCCGTCGGAACTTCCGACTGGAATACATAAAAAGCGCAAAGACAAGGACAGGCATACGAGGCCCAAAACTGACGACGAGGCCTCTTCTAGGCCGGTCGCCGGTTCTCCGGTTTTCAGGGAGGTGCCTTCGCAGCCCCTGACTACCGCTTCTGCAGAACCACAGGCTGCCTCCGACTCCCACGTGAAGCTGGCTGGGCCTTCGGATGCACAAGTTTTTCAGCCTACCGAAACTAACCCTTCAGAGGGAACCGAAGTAGCTGAGCAATCCACAGCTTCAGAGGGTGTTTTCAGACATACTCAGTTAAGCATTAAACCCTCTGCTAAGTCTAAGCCTCTCATAAAAACAAAGAAACAAATAACAGCATTCTCCAGGACAGGCCTCCATGCCTAAGAAACAAATGCTCAAAATGGCCGAAGACCTAATCACTCTGATCAGGGGGTCCCATCCCCCTCCTGATAAAAGGCCCAGACAGGATGCAGACTATGACTCATCCGACCAGGTGTCCATTTCTTCAGATTCCTCCTCAGACCTAGGATATTCTTTACCCCCTTATGAGGATTCTGATGCTGAGGAATCAATTCCATCTGCCTCTTCTTCCAAAGGTACTCATAAAAGCCAGGCAAGAAGAGCCAAAGATGATCCTGGTTGCACCAGAGTGGCCACGCCAGCACTGGTACCCAATCTTTAAGAACTTAGCACAAGAACCACCCTGGATTTTGCCTCAAATCCCACATCTGCAGACTCAGCACAACAATCAAATACTTCACAGCCAGCTAAAGACCTTAAACCTAGCTGCATGGAAAATTCCTTAGTCAAGCAAGCAGTGCCTCTCTCCAAAGCTGTTATGGATGTCATTCTGGAGGCCAGAAGGCCTAGTACCAGGAAAGCCTATTCGGATAAATGGAAGAGATTCTGTGCCTGGAACCAGGCTCGCAACCTTTGACCCTCTTGTCCCAAACATTCCTCAGATACTACAATATTTAACTGAGATGCTGGACAAGGGCCTCTCATTTTCATCCATAAAGATCCATGCCTCTGCCATTTCTGCTCATTACAACATGGATCCACCAATTTTCTCTAATCCTTTGCTAAAACAGTACCTCAGAGGGCTAAAAACATAAGACCGCCCCGTAGAGCACCTACTCCAACTTGGGACCTCAACTTTGTTTTGGAAAAATTAACTTTACCTCCTTTTGAGCCAGCTAACACAACAGAATTAAAATATATGTCTTGGAAAACTGCTCTGCTGCGGGCAATAACATCAGCATGAAGAGTTTCAGAATTACAGGCACTAATGGCAGTGGAACCTTTCCTAATTTTCCACCAGGACAGGATGTCTTTAAGAACTAACCCAACGTTTATGCCAAAGGTGATATCAAGTGTGGCTCTAAACCAAACTATTCACTTGCCAACTTTGTATCCAAAACTACAAAATAAAGGGGAGAGACTACTGCATTCTTTGGACATTCACAGGCAGTTACGCTTCTACTTGGACAAAACCAAAGCTTTCAGAAAATCTGAGCAATTATTGGTAGCATATGCTGCAGGAGCACAGGGAAAAGCCATTTCAAAACAGACTATTTCAAAATGGATAGGACATTGTATAAGTTTCTGCTATACACACCATGGGAAACCTGTACCTAGCAGCATTAGATCTCACTCCACCAGGGCAACAGCCTACCTCAGAGGAGCCCCTACCAAGGATATTTTGGAAGCAGCAACATGGAGCTCTGTGCACACCTTCACCAAGCATTACCATTTGCCTTTATACTCCAAATCCAGAGCTGGCTTAGCCACTGCTGTGCTGCAGGGCCTTATAGCCACCCCTAATGCCTTATAGAACCAGCCACCCTACCTCAGCTTTGGGATTCCATCCAAGTGTAATGACTGCAGCAGTGTAACACGATGAACATAGTACAGATGTCCTTCATGGATGCATCTGCAGTCATAACAACTGGGTTGTCCTGTCGTCAGGCAGCCCTTCAGTCGGCCGGATTCCAAAGTCCGGGTCCGGCTTCGGCTGATGTCGCACTTCACCCGACGTCATCTCTGTTGGACTTCGGGTATAAAGCATCAGCCGACGCCATTTTCTTCAGTCTTTCTTGCCGCGTGGCGCCCGAAGCAGAAGCTGTTCGCAAGTGCCGGTCGGTCGGATCCAGAGATTACTTCTACCGAATACTACTTCGAAGACTTCTAAAGCTAAGTACCCCGTTGGGGACTCTTTCTTGCCTCAGCCGATGTCAGAAAAAGTTAATAATTGTTTAACCTGTGGGAAACAAATACCTCATAAAGATTTCCACTCTTACTGCCTGCCTTGCTTAGGCCCAGCCCACGACGTAGCAGCCTGTTCGTCCTGTGCTTCTTTCAACCGAACGCTTAGACGTCGGTCGGAGTTTGCAGAACAGTTTTTTGGTTCTGATTTTGCGTACATTATGCCGTCGGATCCTCCGACTCGCATTCTGCCAAAAACGCAAAGAAAAGACCGACACTCGCGGTCCGCGGTTTCGGCCGAAACCATGGTTAAGCAAATCGAGTGTCTCGGTTTCGCGAAACCGAGAAAACTGATCAAAATACAGCTGAATCTATCTCTACAACTGAGGTCCCTGCTAGCACTCTTGAATCGGCCTCAGAAATTTTACCCACTACGGTGCTTACCACTGACTTATCAGACACTATTCCCTTGGATGTCTCTACCCCAGCACGTGGTGCTGCTAGGCCTCCAGCAGCCATGTCCATTAAGGCCTTCGCCAGGGCTAAAGCAGCCAAGACTACTAAAACAGTGCCTGTTAAACCCCCCTCAACCAGGCCCTCTTCCAGTTCCCAAATGCTTACTTTGGCAGAAGATTTAATTTCATTAATTAGAGGATCTCAACCTCACCCAGACAGGGCCTCTCAGCCCCAGAGAAGAGACGTAGGGCAGAGCCCCATGAGCCAGTGTCCTCTGATGATTCTGCTGATGAATCAGACATAACTGACCAGCCAGAGGCTCCTTTCTCCAATTTTGAAGATTCTGATGCTGAAGAATCCATTCCAGCTGCTTCCCCACCAGAAGAATTCTCCTTTGGGGAAACCTTGCATGCCATGCGAGAACAGTTCCAATGGCAGCAACAGGATTTTTCAGACTCCAGGAAAAGACTTAGGACCTTTTGCACCTTCCACAGCACAGGCCCTTAGCTATACCTCCTGTTCTCTCTGTGGTGGATGATGCTTTCAATGATGTCTGCTCCGCTCCAGAATTCTTTACCCCCAGCCCCTGCCAAACCAGACAGATTTTACAGGGTGCCAGATACTCATCACCACCTTTACAAGGCCCCTCTTGCAGACCCCGAAACTATTTCCCAGGGTCCCAAGGCAGTAGCATGACCATAGCTAAAAACCCTGTTCCTTCTGAAAGGGAAGCAAGGTCATTAGACAGATGGGGTAAAAAGGTTTACACTTCAGCCACTCTCTCAGCTAGAGCTTTAAACTGTCAGTTTCACATGATACAATACCAAGAGTTTATGCTTGATCAGTTAACTAAAAAGCTAACCACTGATGAATCTCTTGATAAGAAATATGTATTAGAAATGGTAAATAACATACAGCAAGTTAGTAACCATTCTTTAAAATGTGGCTATGATGCACTGGAGGCTTCATTTAGATCAGCCATGACTGGCACTGTAATTAGAAGGCATGCATGGCTAAAGGAGCAAGCTTTACCGGATCATGTTAAATCTAAATTGCTAGATGCTCCTATGGATAAAACAAGTTTGTTTGGTACACCTGCCCAGCAGGTTATGAAGAAAATGGAAGAAAAGGCAAAATCAGTCCAGACAGTTAAAGATTTCTTGCAGGTTCAACCCCCAAGGTTTAGCAGGAACTGGCCTGCCAAAAATTGGTCCTTTCCTGACTCCACAAGACCTCAAAGGGGCAGGAATAGATGTTCCAGAGGCAGAAATCAATCCAGAGGAGGTGCCTACAGAGGACGACAGTGGCAAGGTAACAACAGAGGCACAGACTAACACCTGCCACTACATCAACACAGCCACAGTGACTTAATCCTAAACCCGCCTACCAGGGAACAAATAGCAGCTCCTCTAGGCGGAAAGCTAACTTTATTTTCAAAAAACTGGCACCACATAACAAAGGACAAGTGGATTTTACGAACCATAGATCAAGGTTACCGGTTCCACTTCCACACTTTACCAGACAAAGAGGAATGCCAAATCTACCTCCAAATCAAAGACAGAGGCTCTACAACAGATAATGGAGTTAGCAAACATGAGAGCTGTGGAGAAAGTGCCAACAGCAGAGCAAGGAAAGGGGTTCTACTCCAGACTATTCCTAGTTCCAAGAAAGGAAAAAGGTTGGAGACCAATTCTAGACCTGTCCACCCTGAATACTTACATCATTGTCCCAAAATTCAAAATGCTGACCCTACAGCAACTTCTTCCCATGCTGGGCAAGGAGTGTTGGCTGGTAACTCTAGATCTCAAGGAGGCATACCTGCACGTCCCCATTCGACCAATCTGCAGAAGATACCTCAGATTTCTTGCAGGATCAGAGCACTATCAATTCTCAGCATTGCCCTTTGGCTTATCTACTGCGCCCAGAGTATTCACAAAATGCCTGGCATCAGTAATCGCCCATTGCAGACTACAGGGAATTCAAATTTATCCATACCTGGACGACTGCCTGATACAAGGAGACAACAAAAGCAAGCTGACAACAGATTTACAAAGGGTCATTTACTTGCTTCAAGCACTGGGATACACAGTCAATTTACAAAAGTCAAGACTGATACCATCCCAGACAAGGACTTTCCTGGGAGCGGAATTGGACACAGTAAGACAAATGGCATTCCTAACTACAGAAAAACAAAAGAACTCCCTCTTTACTTCTTGGCACTAACAAAACTGAACAAGTTAACAGCAAGAAAGGTACTGCAGGCCTTGGGTTTCATGGCATCATGCATAATCTTGGTTCCATTTGCCAGACTACATATGAGAAAACTACAGTGGTACCTAAAGAATTTATGGTCCCAACACAGACACAGCCTAGAAACGGAAATCCCACTAATACCATGCTTAAAACAGGAGTTCCTATGGTGGGCTCAGGCATGCCAGTCAAACCCAGGACTGCCCTTTCGCAAGGGTCAAGCAAGCCAGACCATCACAACAGATGCTTCAGACCTAGGATGGGGCATATGCTGGACAAATGCGCAAGGATTGTGGACACAGGACCAACTTCACCTGCACATCAACCTAAAAGAAATGCTGGCAGTAAAACTGGCAATCCAAAAGTTCAGACCATTTCTCAAGGAGGACCACTTGATGATAAGGACAGACAACACCACAGTCATGTGGTACATCAACAAACAGGGAGGCACTCCTTCTTACCCCCTATGCAGAATGACTTTGGAGCTGTGGACCCTGGCACTCAGCTACAACATCCAGTTACAGGCAATATTTGTGCCAGGAAAAGAAAACTCTCTAGCAGATATGTTAGGCAGGACCACATCGGATGCCCACGAATGGCAGCTGCACCCGGATATCTTCAAGACCATCTCGAAGAAATGGGGAATGCCTCAGATAGATCTATTCGCATCACCTCTCAATCACCAGCTCAAAAATTCTGCACAAGGACATTCCACCCACTAGCATGGAAAGTGGACTCGCTCTCCTTCAGCTGGAAAGGCCTAACAGCATATGCATTCCCACCTCTTCCCTTGATACACAAAGTACTACTAAAAATCAAGGAGGAACGTCCAAGGATAATCCTGATAGCTCCAAACTGGCCAAGACAGCATTGGTACCCACTACTGAGGAGCATGTCTCGGAACAATATGTGGCCAATTCCCTGATGCCTTTGATGCTAACTCAGAACAACTTCAGCACCATGCATCCAAACCTAAAACGCTGCAACTGACTGCATGGAACATCACATAGCAGCTGCTAATACAGAACTTTCACAAAGAGTTAAAGACATTATTCTTGAAGCACGCAGGCCTTCAACTAGAAGGAATTATGCTGGGAAATGGAAAAGGTTTGTCATTTGGAGTTCTGAAAGAGGAAAAGATGTATCAAACATAGATATGCCTAACATTCTGGAGTATCTGGCGAACTACTTCATTCAGGCCTGTCCTACTCCTCCATCAAGATTCATGCATCAGCTATTTCAGCAGAATACAGCTTTGATCCACCTGTTTTTCACACCCTTTGCTCAGGCAGTTCCTCAGAGGAATCAAGAATGTAAAACCTCCAAGGAAACCACCATTGCCAGCTTGGGACTTGAACTTTGTGCTAGAAAAATTGACACTATCACCTTTTGAACCAGCAGCAACAGCAGACCTACAACACCTGTCATGGAAAACTGCTTTCCTACTGGCAATTACTTCAGCAAGGAGGGTTTCAGAACTACAGGCCTTAATGGCAGTGCAACCCTTTCTAATCTTCCACCAAGATAGTGTCCATGAGGACTAATCCTACATTTATGCCTAAGGTGGTATCCAGAGTATCTTTAAACCAGGCAATCCACCTGCCTACCTTCTTTCCCAACCCACAAAACAGAGGGGAAAGAATACTGCATACCTTGGATGTACATAGACAGCTACGCTACTACTTGGACAGAACAAAAATAGCAGAAAGACTGACCAACTTTTCGTAGCCTATGCAACAGGAAGGGAAGGAAAAGCTATTTCCAAACAGACAATCTCCAAATGGATAGGAAATTGCATACGATTCTGTTACTCCTTCCATGGAAAGCCAATTCCACAGAACATAAGACCTCATTCTACAAGGGCAACAGCCACTACCACAGCCTTCTTACGAGGAGTGGCTACCAAAGACATTATTGAGGCGGCTACTTGGACCTCCGTGCATACATTTGCCAAGCATTATAATTTACCTCTATATTCCAGATCCCGAGCAGGGTTTGCCACTGCTGTTCTGCAAGGGATCCTAAACACACCATAATTTACTTTTATCCTCCTCCCTAGTTGGCTATGGTATTCTACCCAGTTGTTATGACTGCAGATGCATCCATGAAGGACATAGTACAGTTTTGTACCTACCATAAATGTAGATGTCCGAATTGGATAGCATCTGCAGTCAGGATTACCCTCCCTCCTTCCCCTCTGTGGTACTCCTAGGGTGTTTACCCTTCTAATAGCTAGCTAGTGGGGGGATTTCTTTCATGGTGTATTTGTTTGTATTTATGTACATACATGCTTATTTTTGTGTTTACCTCTATCTTTTGGAAACATTGGCATCTATCCAAAATTTTTTAGCCTTCTATAGGGCTTCTGGCATCTGGGGCAAGAAACACTGAAGAAAATGGCGTCGGCTGATGCTTTATACCCGAAGTCCAACAGAGATGACGTCGGGTGAAGTGCGACATCAGCCGAAGCCGGACCCGGACTTTGGAATCCGGCCGACTGAAGGGCTGCCTGACGACAGGACAACCCAGTTGTTATGACTGCAGATGCTATCCAATTCGGACATCTACATTTATGGTAGGTACAAAACTGTACTTTTTGTACCTACCATAAATGTAGATGTCCGAGTGTAAACACTGCTGCAGTCCAGGTTACCCTCCCTCCTTCCCCTCTTACTTGCTGGTATGTACCTATGTCTTCTACCCTTTACTACCTATGGGGAGTATTTGCTGGCAACTGAAAGTTGTTTGCTTTTCTTATGTATACTTTACTAGCAATTTGAATTGTCTACCTATTTGGGGGCACCTGACATCTGGGGCAAGAAAAACTTAAGAAAATGGCATCTGCTGCATCTTATATACCCCTGTCGCACTGACATCAGGGAGGAGGCGACAGCAACCGACGCCGGACCAAGACTTTGGAACTCAGGCCAACTGGGGAACCGCCTGACGGCAGGATAACCCAAGTGTAATGACTTCAGCAGTGTTTACACTCTAACATCTACATTTATGGTAGGTACAAAACTGTACTTTTCATATGTTAAAGTATCAGCAGCATATTATTGGATTGCTTAAACAGAAAATGATTCCTGATTGTGCTGAAAATTAGGATTTACAGGATTTAATGCATTCTGCTGAACAGGTTGGAAAACATACTTTGCAGTGTGGTTTTGATTCATTAGAGGCATCTTTCAGGGCTGCTGTCACCGGGTCTGTACTTAGAAGGCATGCTTGGCTTAAGGAGTAATCTTTGCCAGATCATGTTAAAACTAAATTGCTGGATGCTCCCTTAAATCAGGACCGCCTGTTTGGCGACAAAGCAGAAGAAGTTCTTAAAAAGATGGAGGAAAAAGCTAAATCTATGCAAACTGTTAGATTTCTTACAAGTGCAACCTCCTAGATTTAGTAGGTATTGGCCCTCAAAAAATTGGTCCTTTCATGCCTCTTCCAGGCCTCAGTTCAAACCTAGAACCAGCAGAACACCCAGGCTTCAGCCCCAGGGTATGCACAGGACTAAGCAGTGGGGGGCTCCCACTTCCAAATCAGGGAGTAGTAAGACTCTCCGCAATGGTAAGCTGTCTCAATGACTAAAGTTTCCAAGAACTTCTCAACTGACTGCTCCTTTAAGGGAAAGATTGCTCTGCAAGCAAAAAACTGGGAACTCATTACCCAAAGCAAATGGGTTTTAAACTCTGTTTCCCAAGGATACAGATTTCACTTCCACACATTACCAGCCCCAAACGGATGGCCAGATCTACCCCCAAATCTGTGGGCAGAGGCTCAAAAGCAAGTACTCTCTCTCTTAAGATTAAAGGCTATTCAGACTGTACCAGAAGAGGAAAAGGGACAAGATTTCTACTTAAGACTTTTCCTGGTACCCAGAAAAGACAACTCATGGCACCCTGTCCTGGACCTGTCTATCCTAAACACCTTTTTGGTGATTCCAAAATTCAAGATGCTAATTCTTCACCAATTGCTTCCCATGATAGGCAAAGATGCCTGGTTGGGAACAATGGATTTAAAGGAAGCCTACCTGCACATCCCAATCAGGGAATCTTGCAAAAAATGCCTAAGCTTCAAAGCAGGCTGCATGCACTATCAGTTCTCTGCACTGCCCTTTGGCTTATCTACTGCGCCCAGGGTATTCACAAAGTGCCTAGCTCCAGTCATTGCATTTTGCAGGCAAAGAAATATTCAAATATACCCATACCTGGACGATTGTCTAATTCAGGCAGAAAGCCAGGACATACTTCTGAATCATCTGGCATTTGTACAAAAGTTGTTAACTTGTCTGGGGTACACCATAAACGAAAAGAAGCCACAGCTGGTACCCTCTCAACAAATTATATTCCTGGGAGCAAGCTTGAACGCAACTTCCCAGATGGCTTTCCTCACGCCAGAGAAACAAATTAATTTGACAACTTACTTCAAACTAGTGGCCACAAAAACCCTGCTATATCTACAAGGCAAATACTGCAAGCCTTTGGATTCATGGCCTTGTCCATTCTACTAATTCCATATGCAAGACTGCATATGAGGAAACTACAGTGGTATCTAAAAAGCCTATGGTGTCAACATTCTCAGGATCTAGAAGCAATGATTCCTATCATACCTTGCCTACGGTTAGAATTCCTTTGGTGGGCAGAGGCCTGCCACCAAAACAAGGGACTACCATTCACTCTACCCCTTGCCACCCAAACCCTAACAACAGACTCATCAGACTATGCATGGGGGGCTCACCTGGCAGGGAAGTGCATTCAAGGCAAATGGAACCCAAGTCAAATGCACCTGCATATCAATCAAAAAGAAATGTTAGCTGTACAGAATGCTCGGACAGCCTTCAAGGACTACATTCTTCCTGGACAATTAATGGTAAAGACGGACAACACCACTGTTATGTGGTACATAAACAAGCAGGGGGGTAGCCATTCTTAACCCCTCTGCAGACTAGCCATGGATCTGTGGAACACAGCCTTGAGCTACTAAGTTCATCTACAGGCTCAGTTCCTGTCAGGAAAACTAAATACACTGGCAGACGAACTAAGCAGAAATCTCATGGATCCACACGAGTGGAAACTGGAACCAGAGATTTTTAACATGTTGATCAACAAATGGGGGATCCCAGATATGGACCTGTTTGCCTCCTCCCAGAACTACCAATTGGACAAATTCTGCACAAGGACTCCCCACAAACAAGCTTGGAAAGTGGATGCTCTGTCCTTCGTCTGGAAAATCAGTTTATGCCTTTCCTCCTCTGTCTCTCCTCTCCAAAGTACTACTAAAAGATCAAACAGGACAAACCAAGGATGATACTGATTGCACCAGACTGGCCACGCCAATACTGGGTACCCCCTCTTGCGCAGTATGCCACAGCTGCCCCATGGCACCTACCTCAGTCCCCTACTCTGCTGTCTCAGCAGGAGAGCCAGATTTGCACCCTCCGCTTCAAACCCTGAACCTGACAGCCTGGCTAATTACCTAATCTCTCCATTACCATCCCTCAGTAAACAAGTGTTGGATGTCGTTTTGAAGGCAAGGAGGCCTAGTACTAGAAAATCTTATGCTGAAAAATGGAAAAGATTCTGTGCCTGAAACCAAACTCAAGGGATGGCTACAGCAGCGCCCAGTTTACCTCAGATTCTTCAATACTTAACTGGGATGCTTCACAAGGGCCTTCCCTTTTCCTCCATCAAAGTTCACGTCTCTGCCATTTCAGCATGGAACCACCCCTCTTTTCTCACTCCCTGCTCAAGCAGTTCCTCAGAGGGGCCAAAAACATAAAACCACCCAGGAGAGCCCCAACTCCAGCCTGCGACCTTAATTTTGTATTGGAAAAACTCACCCTTTTGAGTTTTGCCAGCTGCAACTGCAGAGTTAAAATTCCTTTCTTGGAAAACAGCTTTCCTTTTAGCAATCACTTCGGCAAGAAGGGTATTTGAATTACAGTCCCTTATGGCAGTGGAGACTTTCATCATCTTTCATGAGGACAGGGTGTCCCTCAGGACCAATCCCTCTTTCATGCCCAAGGTGGGAGTTGGCATAATGGTTAAGGTGGTTACCTTACAAACACAAGGTGCAGGGTTTGATTCTCACATGGGGTAATTGGCTAGGCTTGAAATGGCCCACAAGGGCAATTAGCCTAGTACTTATCTATGAACCTATGACACTTATTTTTTCTGCACTATAGCCTTTCTGTCCTCAAATCTTCATCCTTACTATGTACTAATCAAATTGTTTGGCAAATCTTCCAACTTCATTTTCAGGGCTTCCTGAGAAGGAACATTCTTAAAAGCTGTAAAAATTAAAACCATTTTGTATAGCACTGTGATGCACATAAAATAAGACTTTGCATTAATGTGCTTTTTCTAATGAATAACAATGCAAGTGTAATGTAAACTATCACATTATTGACTTAACTGTAATTACTGTTTATTACCTGAGATGTTATGAGGGACAGGTCAAAAATAAGATAAAAAAAAAATCATGAGCATTCTGCACAATTAGATACATTTGAGATGTATGGGCTTGGGACATTTATTGTACTGTTGTCTGTATTTGCTCCCTGTAATCTGTCTCTTGCAACTGGAGGATTTATCCAAGTTGTCTGCAGTAATTTTTCTTAAACCAGTAAATCACTGCTAATGCATTCTTGGATTTATTTTTCACACATTGTAACTTGGTATGCATCCCACTTCACTGTTTTGTTTCTGATTTTAGTCACTTCAGTTTTTCATTCCTCTTTGTAAATCCATCCCACATATTACTATTTATTGTGTTTATGTAAATATGCTTATTCCCTTACCTTGTTAATTCCGGGATTACCACCACTGGTGTTTTCTAAGGCTCCCATGTCACTTACTACAATGAAAGTAAAATTTGAGGACAGAAAGAGGCTATGATGCAGCAAAAATAAGTGTCCCACTGTAAGTAGGTGGATAGTACAAGGCAACGGTACATGAACTTTGTCTCCTGCTGTGAGCTTACAATCACAGCAGCAAATAGCTTAAATTATCTTTTGCCTGTGATAAACATTAAGGTGATCTGTTTAGGGGGAAAGAGGATGAGTTTGACTACAACTCTGGTGTATCAAAAGACTGAAAATTGGCCACTTTAGAAAGAAAAAGAAGTAACGGGCAATGATAATACTGTTCAGTGTGATTATCCCTGTTGAAAAGCAAGATGGTCATTAAACCTGACTGACTAAAAGCAGGGTATATGTGAAAACACATATAATGTAACACATTGACAGGAGCTTAGGGATTACGATGTAATATTTTAAAGCCAAACAGTGCATTGTGAGATACCTAGAGGAAGACTAAAAATAAAGATACTGGATCCCATGTGGGCAGACTCTGGAATTGCATTTAAAAGTATAAAAAAGGATATAGAGTCCAAAAGTGGTGTTAAGATGTGAAAAACCTAGACCTGATGAAATGTGTTTTTTTCAGTCTGTAGATGTGGTTTTCCTGTAAAGTGGTATCCACATTTACTTTAAGCCATACTGTACCCATTTCCCTGTATTCCTTTTTGCACCTAAAAATAAGGAAGAAAGGATACTCCATACCTTTGTCCACAGGCAGCTCGGGTACTGTCTTGCCAGAGAACAAAATCTTTCAGATCTTCAGATTGATTGAACCTACTTACCTTCACAAAAAAATGAACAACCTGTCTCAAAACAGTTTCCAAATAGCTGTCTCAAACTACTTTTTTTTTTTTCTCACCACAACAAAACTATTTTAGGAAGGGTCAAGGCTCACGCTGCCAGGGCCTTGGCTTCATTTTTTTGGAAAGGTTGGATTCTTAGTATTCTAGAATCAGCAACTTGTTCCTCTCTGCATGCATTTACAGATTGATTCCTTCTATAGGTCTACATCAGGGTTTGCCACCCTCTTCAGTCTTCCAAATGTTGTAAGCTAGGTTAATCTGTCAGTATTGCTGTGGCTACTGCAGCAGTGATCAGTATGATGAACATAGTACAGTTATTTAAATAAACTTATCGTAACAATAGATGTTCTAATGATCATTGCTGCGATAGTTACGCCATCCTTTTATGCTCTGTTTTTTTATTATGCTTGGGTGTGTATATATGTTTTTATTTTTTTCTCCTAGTTATGTTCTGTCAGAGCTCCACCTCCCTCTGTCAGTTGTTATGAAAGCTATAAAGGGCTTGGCCTGCAGAAGAATGCTTTCTTCAGTGGCAGGAAAGCTTTGAAAAGCTCGGCACTCAAACCTGTGTTTTTTAGCTAGCTCAGCTTGAGCTGCTTAATGGTTTGGGCACAAGAAAGGTAGGTTTGAAGCTTTGAAAGATGGCCAGCTGATGTATCCCTGACAGGATATAACCTATATAGCTATGGCTACTGCAGCGGTTTGAACATCTGCTGTAATGGCAAGTTTACTTGCACAGCTGTACGTTACCATTTCTTACCATTTCTTTCTAGTGGTGAGTTACATTGTAGATTAGGCCTTTACTCCAGCAGACAAGTTCAGTTGCTATTTACTGATGCCTCATAAGTGGTCTTTCATGCTAGCAGTGACTCTGAAGTTGTTCCACATGTGGGGCAGACCGTGTATGTCCCCAACTGGTGATTAAATGTCGCTTACTTTGCCTTATCCTCGCCATGTAGGGATGCCCCAAGAATTCTTTGGTTCAGAAGTGGCACCCTGGATTCATCCATAACCTTCCACCTTTTCTTATGAAATTATCCAGATAGCCAGGCCACACAAAGCTAAGGTCATCATCATAGCCCCTTTAAGACATCAGCAGATTTGTAGATTCCTTTTACTACTTCTTATCTGCTTCAGAAGCCCCTGAGGTTGCAGTTCTCTCAAGATTTGTTCAGTCAGTCTTAGCACATGACTTTGCTTTTCATCACTGGTTGTCCAAACTGGATCTTAATTTAGGCACCAAACACTTGAGGCAGAGAGAGAGTTCTGTATATGGGATTCAGCCAATGGACTTGACCCTCCCCTCCTTTTTGGCTTCTGTTCCATCTGTCCAGTTCTGGGTTGTTAGGCCTCAAGTGTACATCTAACTTTAGTTTCTGATTTGTGTACTTTCTTGTGCTCTTGACTGCCATCATTTTAAGGTTCACCTTCCTAAAGGGCATTTTTCTCCATGTGTATCCTGTGCCCTCCTGCGATCTGTACTTTGGTTGAGAACTTAGCACTGTCTACTTTTAAGCTGGTATATTTAAAATACCCCATCTTGAAAAATTTTATGTAAATTCTAAGTCACCGTTGCAGTCATGTTTGGGAATTCGGCCACAAGCTAAGGTCCAACATCCAGATAGTGTTTTTTGTTTTAGTGCTGAATGCCCATCCCTTCTGCTGAGCTGACTTTAACTTCACCTCGGATGTCCTCATTTACGTGGTATAAAGGGGATGTCTGCATATGCCATCTTCTGTTCTTTCTTGCTGTTTTATTCAATATACAGAACATGTGACAGTTTTTTTTTTAATCTACCTCTAGGCCTCTCACTAGAGAGCGAGCAGGACCTCTACCGAGACCCATGTGGAGTCCGGTATACTGCGAGATTCTCAGAGTATTGAATCCAGGGATGTCTCTCCCTCGGATAGGTCTGGAGCCGCTGAGCAGGCACCTGCTTCTGAGGGTGTTTTCAGGCCTCAACATTTTTATGTAAAACCGATGCCAGCTTCAAAAACAAGATCAAAAGCCTCTTCTAAGTCTAAAAAACTGATGCATGAGCCACATGCTCAGGCCCCTGTGCCTAAAAAAACAGATGATCAAAATGGCTGAGGATTCAGATGCAGTAGAATCCATCCCATCTGCATCTCCTCCTGAGGATTATTCTTTTGGAGAAACCTTGCATACTTTAAGGGAACATTTTCATTGGGAGAGTCAGGATTTCTCTGAATCTAAAAAGAGGCTTAGGGATTTCTTTCTTCCTCAGCATAGGCCTTTGGCTATACCTCCTGTATTAGACATTGTTGATGTGTTTTCGGAATCAAGCATGGCTCCTGATTCCCTACCTCCGGCTCCTAGTAAACCCGACAGATATTACAGGGTTCCTGACTCCCACAACTTTCTATTCAAAAATCCTGCTGCTGATCCTGAAACTATCTCACAGGGTCGGGGTCTCAAACGTGTAAAGGCCTCTGCAGCCAAAAATCCTACCCCCTCTGATAGAGACTCCACGGCGCTGGATAGATGGGGAAAAGGTTTATACGTCTGCAACCTTGGCAGTTAGGGCCTTAAACTGCTAGTTTCGTATGCTAAAATATCAACAGCATGTTATGGGCTTATTGAAACAGAAAATTATGTTGATTTCTGATTGTATGGAAAATTAAATAATTACAGGAATTATTGCATGCAGCAGAACAGGTTGGAAAGCATACTTTGCAATGTGGTTTTGATTCTTTGGAGGCCTCCTGCAGGGCCGCAGTTACTGGATCTGTGATTAGAAGGCATGCCTGGCTCAAGGAGCAAAATCTGCCTGATCATGTTAAAGCTAAATTGTTGGATGCTGCTTTACAACATGATACTCTGCTTGGTAATAAGGCTGAAGAAGTTTTAAGGAAAATGGAAGACCAGGCTAAATCTATGCAAACTGTAAAATATTTCTTAAAAGTACAGCCACCCAGATTCAGTAGGCACTGGCCTACTAAAAATTGGTCCTTTCCTGTGTCCAGCAGAGCCTCTCAAGGCAAATCCAGGCGCTCAAAAGACTCTAGATACCAATCACAGGGTTCTTACAGGTCAAAGCAATGGGGTGCCTCTGCCTCCAAATCTGGAGGGCACAGATCACAACCCTAAAGTAAGCAGTCTCAATGACTTCAAACAGATGGCAACAAAAACCCAGTTATCTGCAAGACAAATTCTGCAGGCTTTGGGTTTCATGGCATCCTGCATTCTACTAATTCCATATGCAAGACTGCATATGAGGAAACTTCAATGGTACCTAAAAAGTTTATGGAGTCAACGTTGTCACAGTCTGGAAACAATGATTCCACTCATTCCCTGCCTACAGCAGGAGTTCCTTTGTTGAGCAGAGACATGTCGCCAAAATAAGGGACTGTCATTCACTCTACCCCCTGCCACCCAAACCTTAACTACAGATGCATCAGACTATGCTTGCAGGACCCACCTGGCGGGGAGATGCATTCATGGCATATGTAGCCCAGAACAAATGCATCTGCATATCAACCAGAAAGAGATGCTAGCTGTTCAGAATGCCCTGACAGCCTTCAAGGACTTGCATCCAGGACAACTACTGATAAAGACGGACAACACCACAGTTATGTGGTACATAAACAGGCAGTGGGGTACACATTCCTACCTCCTTTGCAGACTAGCCATGGCATTGTGGAACACAACCTTGCCTTACCAAGTACATCTTCAAGCTCAATTCCTGCCAGGAAAACAATATACTCTGACAGATGACCTAAGCAGAAATATTATGGACCCGCACAAGTGGAAACTGGATC
Organism: Protopterus annectens; assembly: GCF_019279795.1. NCBI lineage: Eukaryota > Metazoa > Chordata > Ceratodontiformes > Protopteridae > Protopterus > Protopterus annectens. The sequence continues at coordinate 427,507,648 of NC_056739.1, forward strand.
CACAAATTTTCAGCATGGTAACACAGAAATGGGGGACCCTAGACCTAGATCTGTCTCCTCCCAAAATTATCAACTGGACAAGGACTTATCACAGACAAGCATGAAAGTGGATGCCCTATCCTTCAGTTGGCAAGTGGATGCCCTATCCTTCAGTTGGCAAGTGGATGCCCTATCCTTCAGTTGGAAAAACATATCCGTCTACACCTTTCCTTCTCTGCCTCTTCTCTCCAAGTTCTTACTAAAGGTCAGACAGGAAAAAACAAAGATTATCCTAATTGCTCCGGACTGGCCTCGCCAGCAGTGGTACCCAATTCTAATAAATGTCTCAACTCCCTCCTTGGTACTTACCTCAAATACCTCATCTACTGTCTCAGCAGAACAATCAAATTCTGCACACTCTGCTCCAAACTCTGAACCTTGCAGCATGGCTGATCGTGTAATTATTCAAACACCACCTCTCAGTAAATCTGTGATGGATGTCATTTTGGAAGCCAGAAAGTCTAGTACTAGAAAATCTTATGCTGATGAATGGAAGAGATTCTGTGCTTGGAACCAAGCGCAAGGAACGGACACAGCAAAACCAAATATCCCTCAGATTTTACAATACTTGACTGAGATGCTTGAAAAGGGCCCATCTTTTTCTTCAATAAAAATCCATGTCTCTGCTATCTTGGCTCATTACAACACGGAGCCTCCCATCTTTTCTCATCCTCTGCTAAAACAGTATCTTAGAGGGGCCAAAACAGTAAGGCCTCCCAGAAGATCACCAATTCCTGCATGGGACCTCAATTTTGTGCTGGAAAAACTCACCCCGTCTCCTTTTGAACCAGCAGCTACTGCGGATATAAAGTTTTTATCTTGGAAAACAGCTTTTATTTTGGCAATCACTTCAGCAAGAAGGGTTTCAGAGCTGCAGGCCCTCATGGCTGTGGAGCCTTTTATTACATTTTACTCGGACAGGGTGTCCCTCAGGACCAATCCTTCCTTTATGCCTAAGGTGGTATCCAGTGTGGCTCTTAACCAAACTATTCACCTGCCAACATTTTACCCAAATCCACAGAACAAGGGGGAATGGATTCTACATTCATTGGACGTACCCAGACAACTAAGATTCTACTTAAACAGGACCAAATCTCTAAGAAAGTCTGATCCTGAAGCAAATGCCACCAGCAGTTGCTCAGAGAGGAAGGTTATATCAAAGCAGACTATTTCTAAGTGGATAAGCCACTGCATTCGTTTCTGCTACTTGCTTCATGGTAAACCTGTGCCCAAGGGAATCTTGTCACATTTCACCAGGGCTGCCTCTACCTCAGCAGTCTTTCTCGGAGGAGTTCAAACCAAAGACATTCTAGAAGCTGCTACTTGGAGCTCTGTTCATACCTTCACAAAGCATTATCATTTGCCTCTCTAAATCCAGGGCAGGCTTTGCTACTGCAGTTCTGCACGGCCTTTATAGCCTTTCCTAATGCTATTTAGTTTCATCCTCCCATCCATAGCTTTGGGATTCTACCCAAATGTAATGACTGCAACAGTGAAACATGAAGAACATAGTACAGTTGTGTACACTTGCCATAAATGTAGATGTTAGAGTGTATTCACTGTTGCAGTCAGGGCTACCCAACCACCATCCCCCTTTTCTATAACTTCTCTTTCCTTCACTATATTCTAAAGCCTTTGTGGTGTATTTGCTTGCAGATGAAGGTAAAGTTTGTGTTGCTAAAAGTGCATTTACATAAATATTGCTGTATGTATATATATATATATATATATATATATATGTATATTTTTTTTTTTTTTTTTTGCGCTCCCCATTTGGGGGGCACCTGACATTTGGGGCAAGAAAAACTGAATAAAATGGTGTCTGCTGCATGTTTTATACCCCTGATGACCTGACGTCATGGAAGAGGAGACCGCAACCGACGCTGGACCCAAGACTTTTTGTTATTCGGGCCGACTGAGAGCAACCTGCCAACAGATTACCCAAATGTAATGACTGCAACAGTGAATACACTCTAACATCTACATTTATGGTAAGTGTACACAACTGTACTTTCTTTAAGCCTGCTCCAGCATTCACCATATGGCTGTACTTTGGGGCAAGTCGAGGTGTCTTACCTCAATGTTGATGCCTTTCTCCTTTTATACACAAAATGTTTAATTTCAGTAGAAACAAAAGTCTTCGTGTCCTAACAGTGCTTTTTGGTGTTTTTTTTTTTTTTCCTGATACACTGTTAAAATTTTATTAGCACAGTCTGTTTTTTCTGAATGTGTAAATGATGGATCCTACCCCCCCCCACCCCCATCATGAGCTGTGCTAAATGTACCTGCAGTAAGCTTGAGAAGGGAGCTGATGGCAGTGTAACATAAAAAGCAAATGCACTTTAAGTAGATTACTGACATGTCTCTCTTTTTTTCCTCTTCAGGTTGGCTGCTCCAAAACAGAATTTGGGAGGCACCACACAGTCTTCGTTTGGACCAGGTGGATTCACATTTGGAAATGCTCCTGCCAGCACCACTACTGTTGCTGCCACCACAGCAGCTCCCACTGGCTTTTCATTTGGCAGTACACTGCCAAACCAGACCACTACAGCTGCCGGATTCAGCTTTGGTGCTTCCACAACACAGCCTGGGTTTAATCTTGGTGGAAGTACTGGGCAGGTGGGAAGTTCATTGAGCTTCGGCAGTACAGCTCCGTCAACACCAGCAGCCCCTACTGGGTTTTCTTTTGGAAGTGCAAATACTGCCACCACCACTGCTACTTCCACACAGCCTGCTGCTCCAGCTTTCAGCCTAGGAGGGCAGTCAACAGGTTTGTAAACCTCTGATATTCTTGCATCATGAATTGTTGGTCATTTTAAATGTATTTGTCCTTTGGTTTATTAGTGATTTGAATAGCTCTACATCCCAGTCCTTTATGGGACCAGAGTAAAAATAAATGAATTTCTGTGAGTATTTAAAATTTGTTATCATTGTTGAATATGTTACAGGGAGACTTGAATACTTGATGTGACATTAGCATTATCCCAAGTGACTCCCCTGTGGTATCTCCTCAAAATAAACCTTGTCATATGCATAGAATGCATAGAATGTTTTAAACTTAAAAAATGTTGCAGAAATATTTGGGGCTATGCCTTGCAGGCAGTATGAGAGGCTGCCACTTTTCTCTGCCAAAGTTGTAGGTGTCACTTCTGAGTCATCTCAGCTCAGTGTCCGTTATTCTAAAAGTGTATTAGTTCTGGTTTAAGCACTTGGGCTTCAGGCTAGTTATTGTACATTAAGAAGGTTCGTGGTCTGCACTCTTGTGGGAGGAGAGGCTGGACTCTGCCCTTCTGAGCTGGGAATTTCTGGTTAAAGGCTTATAGTGCCTGCATATTTGAACTGTTTCTTACTGAAATTGGTACACCTTGTTTGCTGTAGCATAGACTAGATCCAGGCCTGCTGAATCTAGCTTTGTTTGTATGCTTGTTGTTTGCTTGTTATTTCCCTGAAACGCTAATTCCACCTAAAACGCGGCTTTTCGGCGCTTCTGTGGATCCCTAGTGATATCTGCCTTGCTTACTGGACTTATTTCCTTGTTTCACTTGAAAGAAAGTTACTGTTTGTCGTTTTTGAATTTAAGTTACCTGTAACACATTGCATTTAAGTTACCTGGCACTTGCTCAGTAAAGCAATTATATAAGTCAGCACTAACAAATTAAAAGCACTACACCCTCACAAACTCCCCTTGAGTACCTTGTTCCCCATTGGCCCTTTTTTTCAATTATAAAGGAATTCCCAATACTATTCTAGCATGTCCAAAGGTCAGTTGTCAAATCTCCTCTCTAGCTGGTGAATCTGGGAATCTTGAGGCAGTGTTACAACTGCCTCATGTACACAGACAACCCTCTCCTCCTCCCAACAAATTCCAACACATGTGAGAGATGCAACCATATAGCCAAACTGGAGACTAAGCTCTCTCAACTCAGTACTGGCGTAACCAGTCAGGAGGAGAAGGAAACCACACTCACTACAATTCCAGTCTCACATAGACCTACCACAACAGCAAGCCAAACACATAAACACACAAAAACATACTCAGAGGCTCTAAATAAAAATCTGCCTAAGCAGCAGAGACCTCCAAAGCAGACACCCAAGCAACCGCTACCCCAAAACAAAACACGTGCAACACATAGCTCACAAAGCCAGTGTACCGAACAGTCACAGCCCTTAAGGCTAAACAACACACCTGATACACTTGTAATAGGTGACTCTATCGTCAGGCACACTGACATCCTGCTCACCAGGCTGAACAAGGAGAAGGTCACAGTGAGCTGCCTGTCAGGCACTAGGATCCGCCACATAACACAAGCACTCTGGTCACTCCAAGGCAAGTACAAATATGACTCTGTCATTGTCCATGCTGGTGTGAATGACCTGAGACGTACCTCCCTGGACTACATGAAAAGAGACATAGAGGAGCTCTCTGAGCATGTAGCCCAGGCCGGTATGACCTTGACCTTGAGTAGCATCTTACCCTCACCAAGAATGATGCCACAATATGAAGACAAGATTATCAATTTTAACAGTTTGCTTAAGTATTGGTGTCATTCAAAGAGGATCCAATACCTGTCAGCCTGGGATGACATGCTCGACAAGCCACGATGCTTCGCTAGGGACGGCTTGCACCTATCACCCCTGGGCTTTCGGATATTGGCAAAGGCTCTTGCTATCCCCATAGTGCCTTTTTTAGGCAAGGCTCAAAAGACAAACCCACCTCCATAGGTATCACAGGGGATAAGAAACTAAGAGTAATGCTACTCAACGCCAGAAGTCTAAACCTCAAGATGCACGCACTCGAAACTCTCCTTAGCATGGAGAACATCGATATCTGTGCAGTAACAGACACCTGGTTCAAGGCTCCCGAGAGCACCCTAGCACTACCAGGTTATACTTCATATGATGCTTTACCGCCACAAAACTTGGACCGAACCACAAAAGGAGGGGGAGTATCAATATTCGTCGAAGATACCCACACCTCCAGGTTGATGGCACAGCACGAAGCATCAGAGACTATCCATGTGCAACTAACAGTGGGTAAAACTGCCTTCCAGTTTATAGCCTGCTACAGACCACCCTCCTAAACCCAGGAACCCCACTCGCCCTTCCTGAGAACACTGGAAAATATGAAGGTCTCTCCAAACAGCATTATATTGGGCGACCTCAACTACCCAAACATAGACTGGAAGCATTACTCTAGCTCCAACACCCTAGCCCAAAGGTTCCTAGAATTTATAAACTCAAATGCTATGGAACAACTTGTTACCACTCCCACAAGAGGGGAAAACGTACTGGACCTGACCATCACCAACATGGGGACTCTATGCTCCAGACCAGAAGTGTATCCCTCACTGGTAAGATCAGACCATAAACTAATCTCACTGGATATTCACATTCCGACCCCACCCCCTGCCCAGAAAACCACAGTGAAAAACTTCTCTAAAGCAAATTTCACACTCCTCAAAACAGAGGTGGAATCCTTCAAAGCCCCCGGGCCTGTGTAAAATACGGCCCAGACTGCAGAATCCTTTATAAACGCATTCTATGAACACTTTCAGGAATGCATGGATCTTGCAATCCCAAATAAAACCAAGACCCAATCCTCCAAAGGCAGACGTCCTGTCTGGTGGACCCCAGCCATAAACAAACTATACAATAGAAGGAGGAAGCTACTTACATGGTAGAGCAAAATCCCAAAAAGGGAAGGCATCTCTGATCAGTATTAGCAAAAAACTACGGGCACTCATAAAATCGTCTAAGGCCAGTTTCGAGAGAAAAATTGCACAGGACACTAAGGATAATCGCAAGGCTTTCTTTAGTTATGTTAGGAACCTGGGCGAGTCCAAAATGACAAAAAATACACAGAACCCACAGACATTGCCAACATCCTAGCTGACAGGTTCAGCGCAAACTTCTCTCCCCCCCCCCCTCACCAAAAGGGCAAATATCTATCCCAGCAGAGTGCTGCCCCCCTGACATCTCAGATGCTCAGGTAAGAGCCGCCCTCTCCAAAGCAAAAAACACAGCATCAATGGGACCAGACGGTGTCCCGGGCTGTGTCCTACATGAACTCCAAGAAGAGCTAAACCCAAACATAAAACTACTGTTCAATCTCAGCCTTACTACAGGATATGTACCCAAAGAGTGGCGTACAGCAACAGTGGTCCCGCTCTTGTGGTGCCTCAACGGATCCTGGAAACTATCGCCCCATAAGCCTGACTAGCTTGGTCTGCAAAGCTATGGAAAGGATCATCATGGACCTCATAAAGATATTTGGGACCTACAGACACTGGATCCTACCCAGTTCGGCTTTAAGGGCAGATCCTGCCTCTTAAACCTGGTCAATTTCTTTGAAACAGTCACCAAGGCCATTGACGAGGGGAAGGTGGTCCACACAGCCTACCTGGACCTCGC
>NC_056739.1:427521597-427539342 GCF_019279795.1 Protopterus annectens
GCTGGGTCACCCCCAGAGTCCATGTCAGCGGAGGACAAGAAAGTGTACTCTACTCGAATGGCCACTCTCAAATCTATCTCCCAATATCTCTATGTGGCTACTATCCCATGCCACGGAAGGAGCCGCTAGAGCTAGCAGAGTGGGCGTCGTCCTACGGCGACAGGCGTAGCTCCGTCATTGTGATTTTGTGGAACCCTTTAAGACGTCGTTCGCAAATGCACCGTTTGATGGTTCTGCCCTTTTTGGCAAGGCCGTACGCGACACAGTAGTCCAGAGCGAAAAAGATGGGAAGACGTTGTCTGCCATCGGAGTTTGCTTCTCTGCCATCCAGAGGTCCTTCTCCAGGAACCAAAAGGGACAGAAGATGATGTGGTTCCGGAAGTCTCAACATTCCTGTTTCACTACAGAACCCTCGTCCTTCAGAGGCAGAGGAGGACAGGGTGGACACCTTTCTCTGATCTTCCCACGCAGCAACCCTGAGGGGTTACCCGACTGCTCCACTCTGAAGGCAGTCGAGGGGTGCTTCTCGAGGCACCTGGCAGCTTGGGAGTCCATTACAACAGATCGCTGGGTGCTTCAGATCATATCCAGAGGCTACAAGGTGCCTTTTCTCAATCCCCCTCAGTCCCCAAAGCCTCCCCGATGTCCCACCCAATCAAAGGGAGGTGGCAGCCGAGGAAGTACTCCGGCTGCTATAAAAGACAATCCAGCACGTCCCCCAGACCAGTCCGGATCGGGCTTTTACTCCAGGTGGTTCTTGGTGCCAAAAAAGACGGGGGACCTAAGACCAATCCTCGACCTGTCCTTCCTGAACCTGTCAGTAGCCAAAGAAAAGTTCCGGATGGTCACTCTTCAATCCATTCTCCCCCTTCTGCTGGAGAACGACTGGATGTGCTCCATAGACCTCCAGGATGCGTACTACCACATTTTGATGGACAGACGATCCAGGAGGTTCCTCCGCTTCTGGCTCGGAGCCAGCCTGTACCAGTTCAGGGTCCTTTCCTTTGGTCTCACCACAGCCCACAGGGTGTTCACTGAAGTGTTAACCGTTGTAGCGGCCCACCTGAGACTCCAGGGAATTCAGGTCTTTCCGTACCTTAACGACTGGCTCCTGACCGCCCCCACCAGGCATCTACTTTGCACTGCCAGGGATTATTTTCTCCATCTAGCTCCCCGGCTGGGGATCACGATCAGCATCGGAAAATCTTCCCTTTTGCCAACTCAAATTCTAGCTTTCATCGGAGCCAGATTGAACACCAACCAGCTTCTAGCCTTCTTGGCTCCGGACCGGCTACGAACTCTGAAACTCCATGTACTTGGCCCTTCTACAATCCCCAGCTCCCCCTGCGGAATTGGTCCTGAGGGCTCTAGGCTCGATGGCGGCAACCATCAACCTACTACCCATGGCGTGCTTAAACACGAGAGTTCTTCAATGGACCTTACAAGTCTAGTGGTCCTTGCTGCTACATCCCCTGAGCTTTCTCGTTCCTCTCAGCAGGGTGTGCAAGAAAGCCCTCTTATGGTGGTTCCAGTCCCCGGACCTCCAGAAAGGGCGCCCTTTCTCTGTATCCCCTCCTCTAGCCACGGTGACCACGGACGCCTCTTGCCTCGGGTGGGTGGAGGGGGGTACTGCTTGGGCAGGACCGTCCAAGGCACGTGGAACCATTCGGAGACCTCATTGCATATCAATGTCCTAGAGATGAGAGCGGTGCTTTTGGTGTAGCAAGCACTTCAAAGCCTTCTTCCATTGGGGACAATTGCGATCCAGACAGACATGTCGGTCGTCTGGTATATCAACAAACAAGGGGGAATCAGATCCTATCCACTTTGTCTGGAGGCCATGAGAGTGTGGGAATGGGCTATGTCCACCAACTGCTTTCTCATAGCGACGCACATTCCGGGACGGTCCAACATTTTGACCGACTGAGTCGATCCATCCTGTCACCGTACAAGTGGTCTCTGAATCCGAAAGTAGCGAAGCAAATCTTCCCCAAATGGAGTCAACCTCTTTGCGATCTTTTCGCCTCTCCTTCGAACGCAAAGTGCAGCGACTACTTCGCTTTAATTCCCCCACCCGCGGAATCCCCCAGAGACGCTCTGGTCCATGTTTGGCCACCCGGTCTACTCTATGCTTACCCTCCTCTGCCCCTGATGCTCAAATTTTTACAGAAAGCCAGACGGTTGGGGAGCAAAATAATCCTCATTGCCCCATTCTGGCCTCGTCAAGCTTGGTTCTCTTATCTATGGTCTCATCTAGTGAATCCCCCATAGATTCTAGATCCCATTTCGGATCTGATCTCTCACCCATCAGGCCTCTCCACCCCAAATCTGGACAACCTCAAGCTCACAGCTTGGTTGATCCAGTTCCAGTGATAGCTAGGACTCCCGGTATCTCGTCCCCTGTCAAGGCTATTCTAGTAGCCGCTCACAAGCCATCTACTAGCAGAATCTATAATAGTAAATGGAAGCATTTCTCTATTTGGGTGGAGCATCGGAACTTGGATCCCTTTACAGCTCCGTTGCCAGCAGTACTAGATTTTCTGTCAGGGTTATTCGACCAAGGTGCTAGCTCTTCTATGGTCAAAGTCCAGTTGGCCGCAATCTCTCATTATCATGTTGGCAGTGATCTTGGCCCTTTGACTTCATCCAAATTATGTAAGACCTTCCTAAAAGGCACTTTCTTACGAAGACCTCCGGTAAAAGTAGTCCCTCCTTGGGATTTAACTTTTGTACTTCAGTCTCTTAACAGCTCCTTCCTTTGAGCCTGCAACTTTGGTGGATCTGAAATTGTTATCTTGGAAGACGGCATTTCTTGTTGCCATAACTTCGGCCAAAAGGGTCTCGGAGCTTCAAGCCCTTTGCGCCAAGCCACCGTATTTGATTTTCCGCAAAGGTAGAGTCTCACTCAGGACCAACCCCTCCTTTCTGCCCAAAATTGCAACGGAGTCTAATATCAACCAGTCTATTAATTTACCAGTCTTCTTCCCAAATTATCAGAACAAAGGTGAATACAAGTTGCACTCTCTAGACGTGCATAGGCAACTAAGATTCTATTTGCACAGGACAGCTGATCACAGGAAATCAGACTAGCTTTTTGTATCCTTTGCTAAGTCCTCTTTGAGAAAAACCTGTATCAAATGTCACATTGTCCAGATGGATTTCCCAATGTATTCTTTTGGCATATGAGAGTTCGGGCCGGCCTGCACCTCAAGGAGTTCATGCCCATTCTACTCTATGAATGTCTACCTCTGCAGCTTTTCGATCTAGGTGTCGTTGGATGATTTGTTCAGCAGCCACTTGGTCTTCATCTCATACATTTATAAATCATCACAAGTTGGATATTGTTTCCAGAGGGAGAGCACCCTTTGGCTCTGCACTGCTCCTTTCCAGAGGGAGAGCATCCTTTGGCTCTGCAGTGCTCCGGAACATCCTTCCATGAGGACTTCCCAAGAATCAGGTAGCTGGGGACTCTGTCCCATAGGTTGATGGACTAATGAAGTTAACTACTTCAGATTTAGAAGTTATGTACTTACCATAATATTCCATCTGAGTAGGAAAACTTCATTTGTCAGCAACTGTCCATCCCTCCGTACCCCTAACCTATATGGATGTTCAAAGGACTCCTGCTGTCATGGCGGATTGTTTCCAGGTTAGAGTAGGGAGGTGGTTCTTTGTATCGTATGGTTTATGGATAAGCAAACTCGATCTGAGGTCAGGAATGGATAGCAGGGATTATGGGTAAGGGGGAGGAGCTTGGAGCTAGGATCTTAGCTGTTGGAAGCTGCCGGCTTGGATCCGATATGGATCCGATAACCCATAGGTTGCTGACAAATGAAGTTTACCTACTCAGATTGAACGTTATGTTAAGTACATAACTTCTAATTTACCGGGAAAGTCTGACTTGGAGCAAAGCCAATTTTCAGTGGAGGCCCAGGGAGAATCATTCCAGATGCATGTCTTTGTAATATGGAGGGAAACCGGAACACCCGGAGGAAATGCCGACTCCACACAGACGGCACCCCAGCTGAAAATCGAACTGGAGAACTTCTTGCTGTGAGGCAACAGTGCTACCGCTACACCGCTGCGATCTTCTGATCAATTGTGCATTTATTCTGAAGGTAAGAAGGGGCAGCCTTTGTAAAAGCAGATGATTTCAAAATGGTTATCCGTTACCTTTTTTTGTTTTTGTAGCCTTTTGTTATACTCCACACTTCAAAAACTATTCCAGGCAGGGTCAAGACGCACACTCTTCCAGGGTCTTGGGTTCATCTATGGCTTTTTGGAAAGGATTAGCTTCTAAAAGCATTCCAGAAGGAAAAATCTGATCCTTTGTACATAATTTTACAAAGCACAAGGTCTAGATCAGGCTTTGCTAGGACCATTCTCCAATGGCTGCTGGTCTCTCTTCCTTCCACCTCCCACAATTTGGAAGCTATGGTAATCTACCCATAAATCTTATGGTACTGAAGCAGTGATCAGTATGAAGAACATAGTACCATTGTGTAAAAAAAAAAAAAAAAAAAAACATTAAAGTAGATTATCCCCCTGCTGCAGTAGCTGCGCCCTCCGCCCATCCCCTTTATTTCTTGGTGTGTGATTTTTTTCCCAGGGTGTGGTCATTTACTTATTTGTATTGGTTTTTAAGGGCACAGCCTCCCTCCTTTGTTGGCAGGAAAGTTCTAAAGGGTTTTGCACTCGGAGTAGTCTTTTAGTCAACTCAACATGAGCTTGCCAGGCAGTTTGAGCTCTTGGAAGGTACCGTGAAGCTTTGGAAGTAAACCGGCTGTTATATTTTTGACAGGATATAACCCATATATTTTAGACTATTGCAGCAGTCATCATTTGAGCATCTACTGTTGTGGCAAGTTCATGTTACAACTGCACTATCCTGTGCAGAGTATGAGCAGACTCTGAAGGCCCTTTATGCACCTCATCTGAAATGTCTCTGTGATGATTCTTTTGAAATTACATACACTTGCTGTTGCAAAGAGCTTAGAAGTTGTTGCTGAGCATTGTGGACTGTCTTTGTTGTAGCATTCAGTGAGGTGCATTTAAGATGTGTAATCTGGGCTTTATTCAGCACCCAGAGTATTTTACCAGCTTTTGTCATTAATGTCTGAGGCTTGCAGAAGGAACTATCTTGAGATGCCCGTTTACAGGCAGCCCTGTCTGGTGACTTGGAATTGTTCCTGCAGTGCATAGTTCTGTAGCTGTATTTCACTTAGATTGGTGTAGGGGTGACTGTAAACTGTGAAAGTCCTTTTTGATCCCTTTTCTTAGAATAGAAAACAAAAAAGAAACAAACTAGTGGTTGTTAAACTTCGCTGATGAGCGGTCACAGTAATTTCCAAAAAAAAAATTAAATCTAAGTAGTGTTCCAAAGCAACAAGGCTTTATTCTGTGCAGACAAGCAAACCTCAGTAACAAAAAAAAAAGAATATTGTAACAATGCTAAACATATTGGCTTTTACATACTTAAAAGTAGGTGTGGAAAATGTATGTAATGTTTAATTTAAACCAGCCTATTCAAGGCAAACAGTATAAACAGGGCCGTAAAAGTGTATTTTAGAACAAGTCCCCACTCCTATACACTACTACTACTGATTAGATGAAACTAAATCCTAATTAAGGAAAACACTACCCATTTGCAACCCACAATCCAAAATAAAATTCACACAAAAGGACTTAATGCAATAAGGCCTTCATCAGGTCTGTGACAAGAACTAAAGTCAAGAAAAATGCAAATGTCTAACCATAAACGTAATCTCACTAGTACATATAAAAATACATCTGTCTAATATCTAGTAAATATCCAACCATGTGTATTAGTGTGCATAAAAAGCTAAGTAACAGCTCAAACCCCAAAACATGTTTATACAATGAAAACTAATAGAAAAAACATACAAAATACAGAAAACAGTAAAACTAATAATGTATAAAAGTGTGCAGATGTGAGTATGAACATCCACCAGAATGGTAAATGGAGGAATTATACCAATACGGTGATAGCAGCATGAAAAAAAATGTGTTTTGAATTTACTGTTTAAATTTCTGGTGTGATGCAGTAAGTCTAATCAAAGCAGACTTTCCTGGAAGTATAGCTGTTTTGAGTGTGTACCTTAAACTTCGTAAGTGTGGCTTGAGCTTTTAAAAAGAAATGAAGATCTAATGTTGTCTAACTCATACCATTAACCTGAGGGACTCTATTCCAACCCCCGGAACTGACCTGGCACCTTCTCGCAGCTTGATAATCCAAACTTGAGCTCCTCCTACCCACAGTGCCCCCCCATGCTACCTCAGATCTTGTTTGTCATGCTTGGTGTTCTGCAGCGAGTTCTGCTTGAACTTCTCCAGAATAGATGTTCTTCGTGTTTCACTGTTGCGGTCATTACATTTGGGGTAATCTATTGGCAGATTGCCCTCAGTCAGCCTGAATTCCAAATTCTTGGGTCCTGCGTCGGTTGCTGTTTCCTCGTCCATGACGTCAGGTTGTCAGGGGTATAAAACAGGCAGCCAACGCCATTTTCTTTAGTCTTTGTTGCCGTGCGGTGCCCGAAGCCGAAGTAGTTCGCAAGTGCCGGTCGGCAGACTCCTGAAATTTTCTAATTCGAGTTTCAGAAACGAAGTCTTCACTAAAGCTAAGTACCCCGTTGGGGAAACTTTTTTCTTGCTCCATACCAATGTCAGTAAAAGTTAATAATTGCATTACTTGTGGGAAGCAAATGCCTCATAAGGATTTCCATTTATACTGTATTCCTTGCCTAGGCCGTGATCGTAATGTGCCTAGCTGTCCATTTTGTGCTAGATTTAACCAACGCACTATTAAGCGTCGGAATGTCTTTACCTCAAAATATTTTGGAAACAGATTTAACTTTTCTGAAATGTCGTCAGATAGCAGTCCAACTACTGGAGTACACAAAAAACGCAAAGAAAAGGACAGAGACAGACTGTCAAGGTCCAAAACCGACAACTGAACTTATGCTAAGACAGTCGCCGGTACTCAGTGAGGTGCTTTCGCAGCCCCTGATACCCTGCTACTTTTGAGTCGCAGGCCTTACCGAGACCCATGTGGAGTCCGGCACGCTGCGAGATTCTCAAAGTATTGTACTCGCGGATGGGTCCGGAGCCGCTGAGCAGGCACCGGCTTCTGAGGGTGTATTTAGGCCGCAACATTTTTATATAAAACCGACGCCAGCTTCAAAATCAAAGACAAAAGCAACTTCTAAAGCTAAAAATCCTACGCGTGAGCCACGTGCACAGGCCTCTATGCCCAAAAAGCAGATCAAAATGGTTGAAGACCTAATTACCTTGATCAGGGGTTCCCAACCCCCTCCTGATGAGGCCTAGGCAAGACACACTGATTATGAATCTTCAGATCAGATTTCTATTTCTTCTGATTCCTCTTCTGATCAGGAATTATCTATACCACCCTATGAGGATTTTGATGCAGAGGAATCTATCCCATCTGCATCTCCTCCTAAAGATTATTCCTTTGGAGAAACCTTGCATACTTTGAGGAAGCATTTTCACTGGGCGAGTTAAGATTTCTCAGAATCAAAAAAGAGGCTCAGGGATTTCCTTCTTCTCCCTCAGCATGGGCCTTTAGCCATACCTCCTGTTTTATACATTGTGGATGATGTGTTTTCGGAGTCGAGCTTGACTTCAGACTCCTTACCTCCGGCTCCTAGCAAGCCAGACAGATATTAGGGTCCTGACTCACACACATTTTTATTTAGAAACCCTGCTGCTGACCCTGAAACTATTTCACAGGGTCCAAAAGGTGTTAAGGCCTCAACAGCAAAAAATCCTACCCCCTCTGACAGAGATTCCAGGGTACTGGATAGATGGGGAAAGAAGGTTTATACATCTGCATCCTTGGCAGTTAGGGCCTTAAACTGCCAGTTTCATATGCTCAAGTATCAACAACATGTTATGGGATTACTGAAACAGAAAATTATGTTGATTTCTGAATGTGCAGAAAATAAAGAATTGCAGGAATTATTGCATACAGCAGAACAAGTTGGAAAGCATACTTTTGGTTTTGATTCCTTAGAGGCCTCCTGCAGGGCCGCAGATGTTCATCGTGTTGCAGTGCTGCAGTCATCACACTTGGGTTATCTGCCATCAGGCGGTCCCGCAGTCGGCCTGAGTTCCAAAGGCTTGGTCAGGCGTCTGTTGCGGTCGCTTCTTCCCTGACGTCAGTGCGACAGGGGTATAAAAGAGGCAGCTGATGCAATTTTCTTCAGTCTTTCTTGCCACGTGGTGCCTGAAGCAGAAGCAGTTCGCAAGTGCCGGTTGGCCACTCCTGAGATTTTCAAATCGAATTTCAGACCAAAGTCTTCAATAAAGCTAAGTACCCCGTTGGGGAATCTTTTCTTGCCTCAGACCGATGTCAGAAAAAGTTAATAATTGCATTTCTTATGGGAAGCAAATACCTCATAAGGATTTTCATTCTTATTGTATTCCTTGCCTAGGCCCAGACCACGATGTCACAGGTTGTCTGTTTTGTGCTAGGTTTAACAAACGAACTATTAAACGTCGGTTTGATTTCGCCCGACATTATTTTGGTAGAAAATTTAATTACTCCATGCCGTCGGAGCAACAGACGACCGGGATGCATAAAAAGCGCAAAGATAAGGACAGGCAGCAGAGACCCAAACCAGACACCGAGGCCTCTGCTAGGCCAGTCGCCGGTTCTCCGGTTTTCAGTGAGGCATCCTGACGACCACTGATTTAGAACCCCAGGCTGCATCAGACTCCCAAGCGGAGATTGCTGGGCCTCCAGAGCCTTTATCTTTAGGCCCTTCTGACTCCATTGCTGAAGGGGATTCCAGTGTAGCTGAAGGACCTTCACTTGCTGAAGGTGTCTTCAGACCAACTACACTTACTATAAAATCCTATGCAAAGCTGAAAACTCCTTTAAAAGTAAGGAAGCCTGTACAGCAGTCTCAAGTACAAAGCCCCATGCTTAAGAAACAGATGCTTAAGATGGCTGAAGACTTACCCTAATCAGGGGTTCCCATCCTCCAACTGACAAAAGGCCTAGACAGGAGGAGGACTATGCTTCGTCTGACCAGGTTTCCATTTTCTCAGATTCTTCTGAGGAACAGGAATACTCCTTTCCTCCTTATGAAGACTCTGATGCTGAAGAGTCTATTCCTTCAGCATCTCCCCCAGAAGACTACTCATTTGGGGAAACTTTACATACCATGAGGGAACATTTCCACTGGGAAGGCCAGGATTACTCTGATTCTAAGAAAAGGCTCCGAAAGTTCCTTTTACTACCCCAGCACAGACCCCTTGCTATTCCATCTGTTAGACATTGTGGATGATGTTTATTCAGAATCTAGCCTTAACCCAGATTCATTACCTCCTGCACCAGCCAAACCAGACAGATACTACAGAGTCCCTGACTCGCACAAATTCCTATATAAAAGCCCTGTTGCTGACCCAGAAACCATTTCCCAGGGTCCCAAAGGGGTTAAGGCCTCTATTACTAAACATCCTGTACCCTCTGAAAGGGATTCTAGAGCACTAGACAGATGGGGAAAGAAAGTATATACCTCAGCTACTCTAGCTATGAGGGCCTTAAATTGCCAGTTTCACATGCTGAAATATCAACAGTATTTGATGTCTCAATTAAAACAAAAAATGCTCACACATACAGAGCAGCCTGATTACAAGGAAATGCAAGATTTGTTGCATGCAGCAGAACAGGTGAGAAAACATACTTTGCAATGTGGATTTGATTCATTGGAAGCTTCTTGTAGAGCAGCAGTAACAGGGTATGTCATTCATAGGCATGCTTGGTTAAAAGAATAAACTTTACCTGATCGTGTTAAAGCAAAGTTATTGGATGCACCTTTACAGCAGGATGTTTTATTTGGTGTGAAAGCAGAAGAGGTTTTAAAGAAAATGGAGGATAAGGCAAAATCTATGCAGAGAGTTAAGGATTTTTTACAGGTTCAACCCCCTCGTTTCAGCAGAAATTGGCCAACCAAAAACTGGTCCTTTCCAACTTCTGACAGACCACAGAGGGGCAAATACAGACGCCCAAGGGGCAGAGGTCAGCCACAAGGCTCTTACAAGCCTCGACAATGGGGTGCCACAACCCAGAAAGGAGGAGAAGACCGGTCTCAAACTTTCAGAAGACAATCACAATGACTTACCCCTCAGACTGCCAAGCAAATCCCTCTTGGCAACTCCTTGGGAGGAAAACTTGGACTTTTTGCAGATAATTGGCACATCATCACAAAAGACAAATGGGTCCTAAATATTGTATCTCAAGGATACAGGTTCCACTTTCACACTTTACCAAGGATAAAAGGAATGCCAAACCTGCCACCAAATCAATGGGCAGAGGCTCCTACAGCACTCATGGACATGAGAGCCATTCAACAGGTTCCTACACAGGAACAAGGACAAGGATTTTACTCAAGACTCTTTCTGGTTCCCCGAAAGGACAAAGCCTGGAGACCCATTCTGGACCTTTCAATTCTAAACACATACCTGGAAGTACGCAAATTCAAGATGCTCACACTACAGCAACTTCTTCCCATGCTGGGCAAGAAGGCTTGGCTAGTAACGTTGGACCACAAGGTGGCATACCTGCATGTCCCTATCAGACAAAATTGTAGAAGATGCCTCCGATTTATAGCAGGTTCAACTCATTACCAATTCTCTGCACAGCCCTTTGGCTTATCTACTGCGCCCAGGGTCTTCACAAAATGCCTGGCACCAGTAATTGCATACTGCAGACAGAGGAATTCAAATATATGCATACCTGGACAACTGCCTTATTCAAGCAGAAAGCAAGGACATTCTTTTAAAACATCTGTCGTTTGTAAAAATCCTACTAAGTTGCCTAGGGTACACAGTAAACGAAAAGAAGTCAAAACTAGTGCCCTCACAAGAGATACTATTCCTGGGTGCCAGCTTAAATACAACGGCCCAGATGGCTTACCTCACACCAGACAAGCAAGGACAACTGACTCAATACTTCAAAATGATGGCAACAAAGACCCAACTCCCTGTAAGAAAAATTCTGCAGGCCTTGGGATTCATGGCATCTTACATACTAATTCCTTATGCCAAACTGCATATGAGGAAATTACAATGGTACCTGAAAAGCGTATGGACTCAACACAGCCACAGCTTGGAAACAATAATACCACTCATTCCCTGCCTTCAACAAGAATTTCTATGGTGGGCTCAGGCATGTCACCTCAACAAGAGTCAGCCTTTCGCCTTACCCACATCCAGGCAAACAATAACAACAGATGCATCGGATTACGCCTGGGATGCACACATGGCAGGACAGTGTATTCAGGGCAAATGATCTGCAGATCAAATGCATCTCCACATCAATCAAAAAGAGATGCTAGTTGTACAAAATGCCCTAACAGCTTTCAAGGACCTCCTACATCCAGGACAACTTCTAATAAAGACGGACAACACCACAGTGATGTGGTACATAAACAAGGGGGCGCACATTCCTGCCCCCTATGCAGGCAAGCAATGACCTTATGGAACACAGCACTGACCTACCAAGTTCAACTACAAGCACAATTCCTGCCAGGAAAGAAAAATACATTGGCAGACGAACTAAGCAGAAATGTCATGGATCCTCATGAGTGGAAACTAGATCCACAAGTATTCACATTGATAACTCAAAAATGGGGGAGTCCAGACATAGATCTGTTTGCCTCCCCCCAAAACTACCAACTACGGAAATTTTGCACAAGGACATACCGCACACTAGCTTGGAAAGTGGACGCCCTCTCATTCAGTTGGAAAACATTAACAGTGTACTCCACTGCCTCTTCTGGCAAAGGTGCTCCTGAAAGCCAGATTAGAGAGGCCACAAATGATACTCATTGCTCCAGACTGGCCAGGCCAACACTGGTATCCAATATTAAGGAACATGGCTCAAGGCCCATCATGCATTTTACCTAAAAATTCCTCACCTGTTGACTCAGCAAAACAATCAGATTCTACACAGCCAGCTCAAGACTTTAAATCTGGCTGCATGGCAGATTACCTAAACAACCAGTCAACACTTCTCTCTAAAGCTGTTATGGATGTCATTCAGGAGGCCAGGAGACCCAGCACCAGGAAAACCTACTCAGACAAATGGAAAAGATTCTGCGCCTGGAACCAGGCTAAAGGCCAAAATCCTCTTGTCCCAAATATTCCTCAGATTCTGCAATATTTAACCGAGATGTTGCACAAAGGCCTTTCCTTTTCATCTATTAAGATCCACGCTTCAGCTATTTCAGCTCATTGCAACACGGATCCTCCTATATTTTCACATCCATTACTAAGACAGTACCTCAGAGGGGCTAAGAACAGAAGACCGCCCCGGAGAGCACCAACACCAACTTGGGACCTCAATTTTGTTTTGGAAAAACTTACACTACCGCCGTTCAAACAAGCTTTTTCAGCAGATTTACAATTTTTATCATGGAAAACTGCCCTGCTGATAGCAATAACTTCAGCACGAAGAGTCTCAGAGCTACAGGCCCTAATGGCAGTGGAGCCTTTCATCATTTTTCATCAAGACAGTCTCTCTTTACGAACTAACCCTTCTTTTATACCAAAGGTGGTATCCAGTGTGGTTCTAAACCAAACCATTCATTTACCCACCTTTTATCCAAACCCCCCCAGAATAAAGGGGAAAGGCTCGTACACTCTTTGGACATTCACAGGCAATTACGTTTCTACTTGGATAAAACTAAGGCTTTCAGAAAATCTGACCAACTTTTTGTATCCAATGCTGCAGGATCACAAGGAAAGGCTATCTCAAAACAGACCTTTTCAAAATGGATAGGACATTGTATCCATTTCTGCTACACACACTATGGGAAACCTGCACCTGGTAACATTAGGCCCCATTCCACCAGGGCTACAGCAACATCAGCAGCCTTCCTCAGAGGGGTACCAACCAAGGATATTTTGGAGGCTGCAACTTGAAGTTCAGTGCACACCTTCACCAAGCACTACCACTTACCTCTATACTCAAAAACCAGAGCTGGCTTTGCCAATGCAGTTCTGCAGGGCCTACTAGCTTCTCCAAACCCTGTTTAGTACCAACCACCCAGCCTTAGCTTTGGGATTCAACCCAAGTGTGATGACTGTAGCAGTGTAACACGAACATAGTACAGTTTTGTACCTACCATAAATGTAGATGTTCGAGTGTTCACAGTGCTGCAGTCCAGGTTACCCTCCCACCATCCCCTCTTCTTACCTGGGTTTTATCTATACCTCCCTTTTTATACAATCTATATGATGTATTTCTCAATGGTGTATTTGCTTACAGCTGTAGCTATTGTTTTCTACCTATGTATTTCACTTAGGATTATGTTTTGCCTTCCTATTTGGGGGCACCTGACATCTGAGGCAAGAAAAACTGAAGAAAATGGCGTTGGCTGCCTCTTTTATACCCCTGTCGCACTGACGTCAGGGAAGAAGCGACCGCAACCGATGCCGTACCAAGACTTTGGAACTCAGGCCGACTGCGGGACTGCCCGACGGCAGATAACCCGTGTGATGACTGCAGCAGTGTGAACACTCGAACATCTACATTTATGATGGGTACAAAACTGTACCTTACTGTGATCTGTGATCCATGCCTGGCTAAAAGAGCAAAATTTGCCTGATCATGTTAAAGCTAAATTGCTGGATGCACCTTTACAGCATGATACTCTGGTATTAAGGCAGAAGAGGTTTTAAAGAATTGGATGACAAAGCGAAGTCTATGCAAACTGTAAAAGACTTCTTACAAGTGCAGCCACCAAGAGTCAGTAGACACTGGCCTACAAAAAAACTGGTCCTTTCCTGTGTCCGACAGAGCTCAACGGGGCAAATCCAGGTGCCCTAAAGGTTCTAGATACCAGTTGCAGGATTCTTACAGGTCAAAGCAATGGGGTGCTTCTACCTCCAAATCTGAAGGAAATAAACCGCAACCCTACAGTAAAGAGTCTCAATGACTTCCCTGTGCCATCACCAAGCACTTATCTTTTGGCAGCACCCTTAGGGGGAAAATTAGCACTTTATGCTCAAAATTGGCAGTTAATAACCCAGGACAAGTGGGTGTTAAACATAGTATCTCAGGGATACAGATTCTACTTCCCCACTCTGCCAATTGCAAATGGTTGGCCAGATCTGCCAACAAATCAGTGGGCAGAGGCACAGAAACAAGTTAAGTCCCTCATGGATATGGGGGCTATTCAGCCAGTACCAGAACAGGAAATTTTATCAAGACTGTTCTTGGTACCCCTTAAAGACCAGGCCTGGGCCCAATACTGGATTTATCAATTTTGAACACATACCTGGACATTCCAAAATTCAAAATGCTAACTTTGCAGCAGCTTCTGCCCATGCTGGGCAAGAACGCTTGGCTGGTGACATTCAACTTAAGAGGCATACCTGCATATCCCAATAAGGGAATTGTGCAAAAGATACCTCCATTTCAAGGCTGGCGTTATGCATTACCAATTCTGTGCACTGTCCTTTGGCTTATCTACTGCGCCCAGGGTCTTTACAAAGTGCCTGGAACCAGCAATTGCATTTTGCAGACAAAAGTATACAAATCTGTTCTTACTTGGACGACTGTCTCATTCGAGCAGAGAACAAGGACATTCTTCTTCAGCATCTGGCGTTTGTGAAAAGATTTCTAACATGCCTAGGGTACACAATAAACGAAAAGAAATCACAACTGGCACCCTCTCAAAAGATAACATTCCTGGGAGCAAGCTTGAATACAACTGCCCAGATGGCTTTCCTCACGCCAGACTAACAAAGGCAACTGACTACTTACTTCAAACTGATGGCAACAAAACCCAGTTATCTTCAAGACAAACTCTGCAGACTTTGGGGTTCATGGCATCCTGCATTCTACTGATTCCATATGCAAAACTGCATATGAGGAAACTACAGTGGTACCTAAAAAGGTTATGGAGTCAACATTGTCACAGTCTGGAAACAATGATTCCTCTCATTCCCTGCCTACAACAGGAGTTTCTATGGTGGGCAAAGGCATGTCACCAAAACATGGGACGGACTTTCACTCTACCCCCTGCCAGTCATACCTTAACAGACGCATCAGATTATGCATGAGGGGCCCACCTCGTGGGAAGATGCATTCAGGGCATATGGACCCCAAAACAAATGCATCTGCATATCAACCAAAAAGAGATGTTAGTTTTTCAAAATGCCCTGACAGCCTTCAAAGACTTGCTTCATCCAGGGCAATTGCTGATAGACTGACAACACCACGGTTATGTGGTACATAAAAAAGCAGGGGGGCACGCACTCGTACTCCCTTTCCAGGCTAGCCATGGCACTGTGGGACACAGTCTTGACTTACCAAGTACATCTTCAAGCTCAATTCCTGCCAGGAAAGCAAAATACACTGGCAGACGATTTAAGCAGAAATCTTATGGACCCTCACGAGTAGAAACTAGATTCACAAGTCTTCAGCATGATAACAAAGAAATGTGGGAGCCCGGACATAGACCTATTTGCCTCCCCTCTGGATTATCAACTGGAAAAATTGTGCACAAGGACTTATCACAGACAAGCATGGAAAGTGGATGCCCTATCCTTCAGTTGGAAAAACCTATCCGTTTACGCCTTTTCTCCTCTGCCTCTTCTTCCCAGGGTTCTACTAAAATTTAGACAAGAAAAACCAAAGATGATCGTAATTTCCCCGGACTGGCCCCGTCAATACTGTAACCCAGTCCTAAGGAATATGTCTCAATTCCCAGCTTGGTACTTTCCTCAAATACCTCACTCACTGTCCCAGCAAAACAATCAGATCCTGCACAATCCGCTCCAAACACTGAACCTGGCAGCATGGCTGATAATATAGTTATTCAAACAACACCTGTCAGTAAAGCTGTGATGGATGTAATTTTGGAAGCCAGAAGGCCTAGTACTAGAAAATCTTATGCTGATAAATGGAAGAGATTCTGTGCTTGGAACCAAGCACAAGGAACTGACACAGCAGAGCCAGATATTCCTCAGATTTTACAATACTTGACTGAGATGCTTGACAAAGGCCTGTCTTTTTCATCAATAAAAATCCATGCCTCTGCCATCTCGGCTCATTAAAACACATAGCCACCAATCTTTTCTCATCCTTTGCTAAAGCAGTATCTTAGAGGGGCCAAAAATTTAAGGGTTCCCAGAAGATCACCAATTCCTGCATGGGACCTCAATTATGTGTTGGAAAAGCTCACCCTGCCTCCATTTGAACCAGCTGCTAATGCAGATCTAAAGTTGTTATCATGGAAAACAGCTCTGCTCCTGGCAATTACTTCAGCAAGAAGGGTCTCAAAGCTACAGGCCCTCATGGCTGTGGAGCCTTTTATCATATTTTCCCAGACAGGGTGTCCCTCAGGACCAATCCTTCATTTATGCGTAAGGTGGTTTCCAGTGTGGCTCTTAACCAAACTATTCATCTGCCAACTTTTTATCCAAATCCGCAGAACAAGGGGGAGCGGATTCTGCATTCCTTGGACGTACACAGACAGCTAAGATTCTACTTGAACAGGACTAAAGCTCTAAGAAAAACTGAGCAGTTAATAGTGACATTTGCTGCAGGATCAGAGGGAAAGGCTATTTCAAAAGCAGGCTATTTCAAAGTGGATAAGCCATTGCATTAGTTTCTGCTACTTACACCATGGTTAACCGGTGCCCAAGGGCATTAGGTTTCATTCCACCAGGGCTGCAGCTACATCAGCAGCTTTTCTCAGAGGGGTACCAACCAAAGACATTCTAGAGGCTGCTACTTGGAGTTTTGTTCACACTTTTTTGCAAAGCATTATCATTTGCCTCTCTACTCTAAGTCCAGGGCAGGCTTTGCCACTGCAGTTCTGCAGGGACTTATAACCGCCCCTAATGCAGTTTAGCTCCAGCCTCCCATCCATAGCTTTGGGATTCTACCCAAATATAATGACTGCAACAGTGAAACATGAAGGACATAGTACAGTTGTGTACACTTAACATTTATTTATTTATTTATTTATTTTACATTTGTTGACCGGGCTAGTCCAACTGGATCATTGTCCATTTTCAGTGGAGACCCGGGGAGAAAAGCTCCACAGATTAAAGCATGTTTATAGAAATACATGTAAAAAAGACACTTGTGATATAGGCAAAGAGCAATAATACAAGGAAATTAGTTCAGGTCAGGTGATGCTATTCTAATAACAAATAGATAATACTAACTATGTAATACAAATTATGTAATTAAAAACATGAAAATAAAAATAATTTTTTTTTTTATTTTTTTTTTTTTTTTAGTAACAGTAGAATCATAATGTTATTTATGATTTGAGAGAGATTTAGAGTGTTAAATAAAATGCAAATATAGTTGAAAGATTAAAGTAGGTTAGTCTGGATTGGTACAAGAGCAGAGCCAGAAGTTATTCAGATGTGAAAGAAGTTGCTTTTTAAAGCAAGGAAAAGTGGCTAGAGAGGAGATATGTAAGGAAGGTTATTCCATATTTTGCCAACTGAGTTGGAGAAAAGGCAGTTCCCTGCAGAGTTTGAAATTCTGGTCATGTTAACTTGTAGCTTTTGGGAGGAGCGAGTTGTTTTAAATTATTATAGGAGTCAAGAGGTTGCTAAGAGCAGGTGTTTTGAGGGTTGATATAAAATTTTATGTGCTATTAAGAGTTGTTGATAGATAATCTTGTTAGGAAGTTCCAGCCAGTGTAGAAGTTTTAATTTAAGGGGGGT
>NC_056739.1:427569682-427692182 GCF_019279795.1 Protopterus annectens
TCGTCTTTTTTTTTGGGTGGCTTTTCTTTCATGGTGGCCACAATTACCCTTGAGCCCATGGCCCGGTTGCACATGAGGATACATCAGTGGACCCTTGCGGTTCAGTGGTCACTGCTTATCTTCTGTTGACTCATTCTATTTGCATATCCTGGGCACACAGGGATTCTGTCCTATGGTAGATACATTCCCCGGATCTTTTTCGGGGTTGCCCCTTCTGCCTGCCCCTTTGGCCACGGTGACCACGGATGCCTCCCTACTCGGGTAGGGGGAGGATTGCTTGGGAAGGACGGTCCAAGGCATGTGGTCTCCCCACGAGACTCGGTTGCATGTCACTGTCCTGGAGATGAGGGTGGTGCTCCTAGCATTGCAAGCTCTCCATGCCCAACTTCCTCTCTGTACAATTGCCATCCAGACAGACAAATGTCGGTTGTCTGGTACATCAACAAACATCCAGGTTTTATCCCCTGTGTCGCAAAGCCTTGAGAGTGTGGGAATGGGTGATCTCCACTGGCTGTTTACTGATGGCAATGCACACTCCGGGGAGGTCCAACATCCTAGCGGACAGGCTCAGCAGGTCTTTCCTGATGCCTTACGACTGGTCCCTGAATCCTTCGGTAGTGAAACAGATCTTTCTCAAGTGGGGTCAGCCTTGCTGTGATCTCTTCGCCTCTCTTTCCAAAGCGAAATGCAGCCAATTTTTCACAATGAAACCCCCACAGGGGGAAGCCCCTAGAGACATTCTGGTTCATGTTTGGCCCTCTAGTCTCCTATATGCTTAGCCTCCTCTCCCTCTAATCCCGAAATTCCTTCAGCAAGCCCGCAGACTGGGGAGCTTTCTCGTCCTCATTTCCCCATCCTCTTCTTTGTGGTCTCCTGTAGTGTGTCCGCCCTGCACATTAAATCCAGCTCCAGATTTCATCTCTCATCCCTTAGAGATATCTCACCCAGACCTGGTCAGTCTGAAGCTCACAGGTTGGCTGCTCCGGTTCCTATGATAGGACTCCCGGGTTATCATCACCAGTCAAAAAAATACTGGTTGTGGCTCATAAGTCTTTTACCAGGAAGATTTATTTCAGCAAGTGAAAGCAATTTTATAGTTGAGCATCTCGGTGTTCTGTAGACTACTTTACTGCCCCAGTTGCGGTTCTAGAATTTTTGGCAAGCGTTTTTCTTCAGGGCACCAGTTTTTCTACGGTCAAGGTTCAACTGGCATCTGTATCTAATTTTAAGTTAGGCAATAATATGGCTTCTCTGGCAGCTTCTAAGCTTTGCAAAGCCTTTTTGAAAGGTACCTTTTTACTTCGGCCACCAATTAAGGATCCATTGCTCCTTGGGACCTTATGCTAGTTTTGCAAGGTCTGGTCTCGCCCCTTTTCAAACCTGTGGGAAACTGCTTTCTTGGTTGCCATTACATCAGCTAGAAGGGTTCCGGAACTTCAGGTGTTCTCGATCAAACCTCCTTATTTGATCTTTCGTAAGAACAGGGTGTCTTTGTGCACTAAACCCTCCTTTCTTCCCAAAGTATCTTCAGAATCAAACGTTAATCGGTAATTAATCTCCCTGCTGTCTTCCCAAACTTTAAGAATAGAGTACAAACTGCACTTTTTGGATGTTCATAGACAGTTACGCTTTTACTTAGGACTAAATCTTTCCAGAAGTCTGATCAGCTCTTTATCTCCTATGCTAAGCCCTTTTTAGGAAATCAATGTCGAAGGTCACCATTGATCATTGGATTTCCCAGTGCATTACCCTGACATATTCAGCTAGAGGTTTACCCTACCAGATGATGTTAAGGTGCCTTCCGCTAGATCTGTGGCTACTTAAGCCGCCTTCTGGTCCAGAGTTTCATTGAATGACATTTGTTCTGCGGCTACTTGGGCCTTTTCACATACTTTCATTGCACACTACAAGTTGGCCATTCTGTCCAAGAACAGGGCATCCTTCAGCTGCCCAGGTGTTTATTAGCTGGGGACTGTTGTCCCACACATTGAAGAGCAAATGAAGACAACTTCAGATAAAGAAATTATGTACTCATCATAATGTTCCATCAGAGTTGTTATTCTTCATTTGTCTTCAGCCATCCCTCCCTCCTACCCCTGCCTTGTGTGGGCTGTGTGGTGGCCTGGATAGGAGAGATATAGTCACCACGTTGTTATGCCCTTGTTCTCTTCATGCTTCTGGACAACTATTGATGTTCTTCGTGTTTCACTGTTGCAGTCATTACATTTGGGTTATCTGCTTGCAGGTAGCCCTCAGTCGACCTGATTAACAAAGTCTTGGGTCCTGCATTGGTTGCTGTCCCTTCTTCCATGATGTCAGGTCGTCTGGGGTATAAAACATGCAGCCGACGCCATTACATCAGTCTTTCTTGCCATGCGGTGCCTGAAGCAGAAGCAGTTCGCAAGTGCCGGTCGGCTGACTCCTGAAATTTTCGTTTTCGAGTTTCAAACAGAAGTCTTCAACTAAAGCTAAGTACCCCTTTGGGGAAACTTGCTTGCTCTTTACCGATGTCAGTAAAAGTTAATAATTGCATTACTTGTGGAAAGCAAATACCTCATAAAGATTTTCATTCGTACTGTATTCCTTGCCTAGGCCCTGACCACGACGTACCTTACTGTCTGCTTTGTGCTTTATTTAATCAGTGCACTATCCGTCATCTTTATATTTTCGCCTCTAAATATTTCGGTTCTCTGTTTAATTATCCAGAAATGTCGCTTAGCCATCCGACTACTGGGATTCCGAATAAAAGCAAAGATAAAGACAGAGACAGGCCGCCGAGGTCCGAAACTGCCGATGACGCTTCTCCTAAGCCAGTCGCCAGTTCGCTGGTACTCAGTGAGGCGCTTTCGCAGTCCCTGATACCCGCTACTTCTGATTCGCAGGCCTCTACTGAGACCCATTCGGAGACCAGTATGCCGCGAGATGCTTCTTCTCTACCTTGGATGAGTCCGGAGCCGCTGTGCAGGTACCGGCGTCTGAGGGTGTATTCAGGCCTACGGACTTTCATATTAAACCGACGCCTCCTTCTTTATTTAGGTCTAAATCTCGATCTATGCCTAAAAAAGATGCCCAGGCCTCTATGCCTAAAAAAACAAATTATAAGAATGGCTGAAGATCTAATACTCTAATCAGGGGTAGCCAAACCCCCTCCCCCTTTCTACGAGGCCTGGGACTGAAGTTGATTAGGAATCTTCTGATCAGGATGTTTTTTTCTGACTCTTCTGATGATCTGGATTTGCCGATGTCCTTCATGGATGCATCTGCAGTCATAACAACTGGGTTGTCCTGTCGTCAGGCAGCCCTTCAGTCGGCCGGATTCCAAAGTCCGGGTCCGGCTTTGGCTGATGTCGCACTTCACCCGACGTCATCTCTGTTGGTCTTCGGGTATAAAGGCATCAGCCGACGCCATTTTCCTCAGTCTTTCTTGCCGTGGCGCAAGCAGAAGCTGTTCGCAAGTGCCGGTCGGTTGGATCCAGAGATTACTTCTACCGAATACTACTCAAGACTTCTAAAGCGAAGTACCCCGTTGGGGACTCTTTCTTGCCTCAGCCGATGTCAGAAAAAGTTAATAATTGTTTAACCTGTGGGAAACAAATACCTCATAAAGATTTCCACTCTTATTGTCTGCCTTGTTTAGGCCCAGCCCACGACGTAGCAGCCTGTTCGTCCTGTGCTTCATTCAACCGACGAACGCTTAGGCGTCGGTCGGAGTTTGCTGAACAGTTTTTCGGTTCTGATTTTGCGTATATTATGCCGTCGGATCCTCCGACTACCCAAACTGCTAAAAAACGCAAAGATAAAGACCGACACTCGCGGTCCGCGGTTTCGCTCGAAAACATGGTTAAGCAAACCGCGAGTGTCTCGGTTTCGGCCGAAACCGAGAAAACTGATCAAAGTACAGCTGAATCTATCACTACCACTGAGGCCCAAAATTTTATCCACTACGGTGGTTGCTACTGACTTATCAGACACCATTCCCTTGGATGTCTCTACCCCAGCACGTGGTGCTGCTAGGCCTCCAGCAGCCATGTCCATTAAGGCCTTTGCCAGGGCTAAAGCAGCCAAAACTACTAAAACAGTGCCTGTTAAACCCCCTACAACCAGGCCCTCTTCTAGTTCACAAATGCTTACTCTGGCAGAAGATTTAATTTCATTAATTAGAGGATCTCAATCTCACCCAGACAGGGCCTCTCAGCCCCCAGAGAAGAGACCTAGGGCAGAGCCCTCCGAGCCTGTGTCCTCTGATGATTCTGCCGATGAATCAGACATAACAGACTAGCCAGAGGCTCCTTTCTCCAAATTTGAAGACTCAGATGCTGAAGAATCCATTCCAGCTGCTTCCCCACCAGAAGAATTCTCCTTTGGGGAAACCTTACATGCCATGCGAGAGCAGTTCCAATGGCAGCAGCAGGATTTCTCAGACTCCAGAAAAAGACTTAGGAACTTTCTGCACCTTCCACAGCACAGGCCCTTAGCTATACCTCCTGTTCTCTCTGTGGTGGATGATGCCTTCAATGATGTCTGCTCTGCACCAGATTCTTTAAATCCAGCCCCTGCCAAACCAGACAGATTTTACAGGGTACCAGACACTCATCACCACCTTTACAAGGCCCCACTTGCAGACCCCGAAACTATATCCCAGGGTCCCAGGGCAGTAGCCGTGACCACAGCTAAAAACCCTATTCCTTCAGAAAGGGAAGCCAGGTCATTAGACAGATGGGGCAAAAAGGTCTACACCTCAGCTACTCTCTCAGCTAGAGCTTTAAACTGTCAGTTTCACATGATACAATACCAAGAGTTTATGCTTGATCAGTTAACAAAAAAGCTATCCTCTGATGAATCTATTGATAAGAAATATGTATTAGAAATGGTAAATAACATACAACAGGTTAGTAACCATTCCTTAAAATGTGGCTATGATGCACTGGAGGCTTCATTTAGATCAGCCATGACTGGCACAGTGATAAGAAGGCATGCATGGCTAAAGGAACAAGCTTTACCGGATCATGTTAAAGCTAAGTTATTAGATGCTCCTATGGATAAGACCAGCTTGTTTGGTACACCTGCCCAGCAGGTAATGAAGAAAATGGAAGAAAAGGCAAAATCTGTTCAAACGGTTAAAGATTTCTTGCAGGTTCAACCACCAAGGTTTAGCAGGAACTGGCCTGCCAAAAATTGGTCCTTTCCTGACTCCACAAGATCCCAAAGGGGCAGGAATAGACGTTCCAGAGGCAGAAACCAATCCAGAGGAGGTGCCTACAGAGGACGACAGTGGCAAGGTAACAACAGAGGCACAGACACAACCACTGCCACTACAACAACACAACCACAGTGACTTAACTCTAACCGCCTACCAGGGAACAAATAGCAGCTCCATTAGGCGGCAAATTAACCTTATTTTCAAAGAACTGGCACTATATCACAAAAGACTAGTGGATTTTACAAACCATAGATCAAGGTTACCGGTTCCACTTCCACACTTTACCAGTCAAAAGAGGAATGCCAAATCTACCTCCAAATCAAAAACAGAGGCTCTACAACAGATAATGCAGTTAGCAAACATGAGAGCTGTGGAAAGAGTGCCAACAACAGAACAAGGAAAGGGATTCTACTCCAGACTATTCCAAGTTCCAAGAAAGGAAAAAAGTTGGAGACCTATTCTCGACCTGTCCACCTTAAATACATACATCATTGTCCCAAAATTCAAAATGCTGACCCTACAGCAACTTCTTCCCATGCTGGGCAAGGAGTGTTGGCTGGTAACTCTAGATCTCAAGGAGGCATACCTGCACGTCCCCATTCGACCAATCTGCAGAAGATACCTCAGATTTCTTGCAGGATCAGAGCATTATCAATTCTCAGCATTGCCCTTTGGCTTATCTACTGCGCCCAGAGTATTCACAAAATGCCTGGCATCAGTAATCGGCCACTGCAGACTACAGGGAATTCAAATTTACCCATACCTGGACGACTGCCTGCTACAAGGGGACAACAAAAGCAAGCTGACAACAGATTTACAAAGGGTCATTTACTTGCTACAAGCACTGGGATACACAGTCAATTTACAAAAATCAAGGCTGATACCATCCCAAACAAGGACATTCTTGGGCGGAATTGGACACAGTAAAACAAATGGCTTTCCTAACTGCAGAAAAAAAAAGAACTCCCTCTTTACTTCTTGGCACTAACAAAACAGAACAAGTTAACAGCAAGAAAAGTACTGCAGGCCTTGGGCTTCATGGCATCATGCATAATCTTGGTCCCACTTGCCAGACTACATATGAGAAAACTACAGTGGTACCTAAAGAATTTATGGTCCCAACACAGACACAGCCTAGAAACAGAAATTCCACTAATTCCATGCTTAAAACAGGAGTTCCTATGGTGGGCTCAAGCATGCCAGTCAAACCCAGGACTACCCTTTCGCAGATGTCAAGCAAGCCAGACCATCACAACAGACGCTTCAGACCTAGGATGGGGGGGCGCACATGCTGGACAAATGCGTGCAAGGATTGTGGACGCAGGATCAACTTCACCTGCACATCAACCTAAAAGAAATGCTGGCAGTAAAACTGGCAATCCAAAAGTTCAGACCATTTCTCAAAGAGGGCCAGTTGATGATAAGGACAGACAACACCACAGTCATGTGGTACATCAACAAGCAGGGAGGCACTCACTCATACCCCCTATGCAGAATGACTTTGGAGCTGTGGAACCTGGCACTCAGCTACAACATCCAGTTACAGGTAATATTTGTACCGGAAAAGAAAATACTCTAGCAGACATATTAAGCAGAACCACATCGGATGCCCACGAATGGATGCTACACCCGGACATCTTCAAGACCATTTCAAAGAAATGGGGAATGCCTCAGATAGATCTATTCGCTTCCCCTCTCAATCACCAGCTCAAAAAATTCTGCACAAGGACATTCCACCCACTAGCATGGAAAGTGGATTCGCTCTCCTTCAGCTGGAAAGGCCTAACAGCATATGCATTCCCACCTCTTCCCTTGATACACAAGGTATTACTAAAAATCAAGGAAGAACGTCCAAGGATAATCCTGATAGCTCCAAACTGGCCAAGACAACACTGGTACCCACTGCTGAGGAGCATGTCTCGAACAATATGTGGCCAATACCCTGATGCCTTTGATGTTAACTCAGAACAACTACAGCATCATGCATCCAAACCTAAAACGTTGCAACTGACTGCATGGAACATCACATAGCAGCAGCTAATCCAGAACTTTCCCAAAGAGTTAAAGACATTATTCTTGAAGCCCGCAGACCTTCAACAAGAAGGAACTATGCAGGAAAATGGAAAAGGTTTGTCATTTGGAGTACTGAAAGAGGAAAAGATGTGTCAAACATAGATATGCCTAACATTCTGGAGTATCTGGCAGAACTTCTACATTCAGGCCTGTCCTACTCCTCCATCAAGATACATGCATCAGCTATATCAGCAGAATACAGCTTTGATCCACCTGTTTTTACACACCCTTTACTCAGGCAGTTCCTCAGAGGAATCAAGAATGTAAAACCTCCAAGGAAACCACCATTGCCAGCTTGGGACTTGAACTTTGTGCTAGAAAAGTTGACACTATCACCCTTTGAACCAGCAGCAACAGCAGACCTACAGCATCTATCGTGGAAAACGGCCTTCCTACTGGCAATAACCTCAGCCAGGAGGGTTTCTGAACTTCAGGCCCTAATGGCAGTACAACCCTTCCTAATCTTCCACCAAGATAGTGTCCATGAGGACTAATCCTACATTTATGCCTAAGGTGGTATCCAGAGTGTCTTTAAACCAGGCAATCCACCTACCTACCTTCTTTCCCAACCCACAAAACAGAGGGGAAAGAATACTGCATACCTTGGATGTACATAGACAGCTACGCTACTACTTGGACAGAACAAAAAGTAGCAGAAAAACTGACCAGCTTTTGTAGCCTATGCAA
Organism: Protopterus annectens; assembly: GCF_019279795.1. Taxonomy (NCBI): domain Eukaryota; kingdom Metazoa; phylum Chordata; order Ceratodontiformes; family Protopteridae; genus Protopterus; species Protopterus annectens. Next base: position 427,577,643 of record NC_056739.1, read on the forward strand.
CAGGAAGGAAGGAAAAGCTATTTCCAAACAGACAATCTCCAAATGGATAGGAAATTGCATACGATTCTGTTACTCCTTCCATGGAAAACCAATTCCACAGAACATAAGACCTCATTCTACAAGGGCAACAGCCACTACCACAGCCTTCTTACGAGGAGTGGCAACCAAAGACATTATTGAGGCGGCTACTTGGACCTCCGTGCATACATTTGCCAAGCATTATAATTTGCCTCTATATTCCAGATCCCGAGCAGGGTTTGCCACTGCTGTACTGCAAGGGATCCTAAACACACCATAATCTAGTTTTTCCTCCTCCCTAGTTGGCTATGGTATTCTACCCAGTTGTTATGACTGCAGATGCATCCATGAAGGACATAGTACAGTTTTGTACCTACCATAAATGTAGATGTCCGAACTGGATAGCATCTGCAGTCAGGATTACCCTCCCTCCTTCCCCTCTGTGGTACTCCTAGGGTGTTTACCCTCCTAATAGCTAGCTGGTGGGGGGAGTCTTTTATGGTGTATTTGTTTGTATATATGTACATACATGCTTATTTTGTGTTTACCTCTATCTTTTTGGAAACATTGGCATTTATCCAAATTTTAGCCTTCAAGAGGGCTACTGGCATCTGGGGCAAGAAACACTGAGGAAAATGGCGTCGGCTGATGCCTTTATACCCGAAGACCAACAGAGATGACGTCGGGTGAAGTGCGACATCAGCCGAAGCCGGACCCGGACTTTGGAATCCGGCCGACTGAAGGGCTGCCTGACGACAGGACAACCCAGTTTTTATGACTGCAGATGCTATCCAGTTCGGACATCTACATTTATGGTAGGTACAAAACTGTACTTTATCTACTTATGAAGATTCTGATGCAGAGGACTCCATTCCCTCTGCTTCCCCTCCTGAGGATTTTTCTTTTGGGGAAACATTACATACTCTGAGAGCATTTCCACTGGGAAAGCCAGGATTTTTCTGATTCAAAAAAAAAGGCTCAGGGATTTCCTTCTCCTACCCTCAGCATAGGCCTTTAGCTATTCCTCTTGTACTAGACATTGTTGTTGATGCTTTTTCAGAATCTAGTTTGGCCCCAGATTCCTTGCCTCCTGCTCCCAGAAAACCTGACCGATACTACAGGGTCCCTGAATCCCACAAGTTCCTTTTTAAAAATCGTATTGCAGATCCAGAGACTATTTCACAGAGGCCCAAGGGCATTAAGGCTTCTACTGCTAAAAATCCTACCCCTTCTGATAGAGACTCCAGGGCGCTGGATAGATGGCCATTAGGGCTTTAAACTTCCAGTTTCATATGTTAAAGTATCAGCAACATGTTATTGGACTGCTTAAACAGAAAATGATGTTGATTCCTGACTGTGTGGAAAATAAAGAATTACAGGAATTTAATGCATTTTGCTGAACAAGTTGGAAAACATACTTTGCAATGTGGTTTAGATTCATTAGAGGCCTCTTGCAGGGCTGCGCTCAGAAGGCATGCTTGGCTTAAGCAGCAATCTTTGCCTGATCATGTTAAAGCTAAATTGTTGGATGCTCCTTTAATCAGGACCGCCTGTTTGGCAATAAGGCTGAGGAAGTTCTTAAAAAGATGGAAGATAAAGCTAAATATATGCAAACTGTTAAAGATTTTTTACAAGTTCAGCCTCCTAGATTTAGTAGGCACTGGCCCTCTAAGAATTGGTCCTTTCCAGCCCGTTGCAGGTCTTCGTAAGCCAAACCCAGATAAAGCAAAAACCCCAGGTTTCAGTCCCAGGGGACACACAGAGCTAAGCAGTGAGGGGCCTCCACTTCCAAATCTGGGAATAATAAGACTCCCCCCTATGGTAAACTGTCTCAATGACTTCCTTTTAAAATTTCCAAGCACTTCTCAACTGACTGCCCCTTTGGGAAGAAAGATTGCTCTTCATGCAAAGAATTGGGAACTCATTACCCAGGACAAATGGGTTTTAAATATAGTGTCCCAGGGATACAGATTTCACTTCCACACGTTACCAACACCAAGCGGGTGGCCGATCCTACCCCCAAATCAGTGGGCAGATGCCCAAAAGCAAGTACTTTCTCTCAAGCATGGGGGCTATTCAACTGGTACCAGAAGAGGAAAAGGGACAAGCTTTCTACTTGAGACTTTTCCTGGTACCCAGAAAAGACAATTCATGGCAGCCTATCCTGGACCTGTCTACTCTAAACCCCTTTTTGGAGATTCCAAAATTCAAGATGCTGACACTCCACCAATTACTTCCTAGCTAGGGAAAGATGCCTGGCTGGCAACACTAGATTTAAAAGAAGCATACCTGCACATCCCAGTCGTGGAATCTTGCAGAAGATATCTATGCTTCAAAGCAGGCTGCATGCACCATCATTTCTCTGCACTGCCCTTTGGCTTATCTACTGCGCCCAGGGCATTCACAAAGTGCCTAGCTCCAGTTACTGCATTTTGCAGGCAAAGAAATATTCAAATATACCCATACCTGGACGATTGTGTTATTCAGGCAGAAAGCCAGGACATACTTTTGAATCATCTGGCCTTGTACAAAGGGTTCTAATTTGTCTTGGGTACACCATAAACGAAAAGAAATCACATCTGGTACCCTATCAACAAATTATATTTCTGGGAGCAAGCTTGAATACAACTTCCCAGATGGCTTACCGCACGCCAGAGAGACAAATTCATTTGACAACCTACTTCAAACAAGTGGCCACAAAAACCCTGTTATCTGCAAGACAAATACTGCAAGCCTTGGGGTTCATGGCCTCCTGCATTCTTCTAATTCCATATGCAAGACTGCATGTGAGGAAACTACAATGGTATCTAAAAAGCCTATGGTGTCAACATTCTCAAGACCTGGAAACAATGATTCCTATCATACCTTGCATACGCCTAGAGTTCCTTTGGTCTGCAGAGGCCTGCCACCAAAACAAGGGACTGCATTTCACACCACCCCCTGCTGTCCAAACCCTAACAGACGCATCAGACTATGCATGGGGGCTCACCTGGCAGGGAAGTGTATTCAGGGCAAATGGAACCCAAGTCAAATGCACCTGCATATCAATCAAAAAGATATGTTAGCTGTACAGCATGCTCTGACAGCCTTCATGGACCACATTCTTCCAAGTCAACTAATGGTAAAGAGAGACAACACCACTGTTATGTGGTACATAAGCAGGGGGTACACATTCTTACCCTCTCTGCAGACTAGCCATGGCATTGTGGAACACAGCCTTGAGCTACCAAGTGCACCTACAAGCTCAAATGTGATAGTGTTCAATCTCGCCGTTTGTTCTTACACATGGGTTCGGAGCCGATCCTCGGCTCCGTGCCGGCCTCTTGCAAGCTCTGCATCGAGAAGAAGCTCGAGACAATCTAATACCCACAATCCCCCTCTGCCTTTACCTCAGATCTAGTTTGCCGCTGCTGCATTCGCATCGTTGGGAGCTAGCTCGAGCGTCTAAAGCTAAGATATAACTTATTTGTTATATTTTATTAGATTTTCTATTTCTATTTGATGCTTCAGTATTATACTGTATGATTGTGTTGTGGTCTGGTTGATTTCTTGGTACCGTTAACTAGTTTTATCGGTTAGATTTTTTTCGGGGCCTACAACCCTTCATAAATTTAATATTTGAGGAAAGAAAAGTTTCTTTTATACCGGATTTGACAATTTTTATCGGATTTGACAAACTTTAACGGATTTGACTGCATTACTGGACTTGTCTCTCTTTTCTATAATGTCTGATAAGGTGAAGTCAGGTTTCAAGTGTTGTCAGTGTGGCCAGAAAATGTCAGTGACTGACAACCATAGTCCTCTCCACTTGCAAGAGGACTGTTCCATCTGTCACTCTTTTAGTGGGAGGGTCATGACAGATAGACGCAGGAAACTAATGGAAAGAGGTCTGTTGAAACCTTCTTTTCAGGAGGCTCTGGATGCTTCTGACCAGGCATCGAAGTCCTCTAAGGAATCGAAGACGTCGGAGCCCAAGTCATCTGCTCCGAGCTCTTCAGCAAAGGTTAGATCACCGGTTCCACAGACTTCGGGGCCGAGTGTTCAACTGGTATCGGTTCCTGAGCCTCGAGTCTTGGAACCGTGATGGAGCTCCTCCTTCGACCTTATTGAGGTCGGCTCCGTCTTCGTTCCTTCGACCGTTCTTCCTCCAAACTTTCGGATATCGATGTGGATCGCGTGGTGCAGAAGTTATTGGAGCATTCGGCCCTCTCCAAACTTATTTCGGTTTCCACCCAGTTGGTGTCGAAACTTTAAGGCCTCCCTGTATCTCCATCCATTCCTCCTCCGAGACCGATTCAGTCTTTGGAGCCGGAAGAGGCTGATCTACTGATTGTGGAGCCATCGGGTCCAGAGCCGTCCTTTTCTCGCTCTGTTCCTCTCACCTCGACTCCGTCGGACCCGATACCGGAGTCTCAGAGCCGACGGTCTGTCCTTGGTTCCGGGGCCAAGAGTCGAACCGACGTTTCGCTTCCGACTCTCCCCCTCGGGGCCTCGGCGCGGATCGATTCGGCTCCGTCCTCGGGTCGATGCCTTGCCCGTGTCGGGATTCTTCCCATTTCCTCGAACCGGGGACTCTTGATGCGGGACCCGGGAGCGTTCGACCTGATGAGGAAGGTGTTGTCTACCCAGACAACCACATCAGTGGAAGCAACTTCTCCTCCCCATAAAGGGCCGTTATCTTCATCTGCACCCACGGCCACATCCAAGCGTCGGGCACCAGTGTCTCAGCCACCCCTGGAGGGTGCCCCTCTTCCTCGAGGCTTCTTCGGATGCTCCCCGAAGAAGTCCCTAGGAAAAGATTGTGTAAGAGGAGACACTTGGATTCTCCACAGAATCCTTGACATCTGATACTGACTTAGATGAGTCAGAGGGTCCCCTAAGTCACCTTCGGAAGATGTCTCTTTTCAGACATATTGGAGATCCTGAAACAGAGAGGTGACTGGCAGTCCCTTCCCCCTTCTGAGGATGAGTCAGTTCTGCTGAAGGCATTTGGTGCTCGCCCTTCTTCATCCTGGGTCACTCCGCCTTGACGAACTAATGGAACTAATTGCTCGAAGGGCGGAGGCTCCTGACACAGTGGAACCAGTTCCAAGGAAACCTAATAAATACATCACGGCACCTCAGGACAAGTCCTATCTAACAAAAGGAGTTCCAGTAGACGCTATGGTGGTGGCAGCAGCCACGAAAAAGGAGATGTCGGAGTCTTTCGCTCGTCTATCCATCCTCCTAATAAAGATTCTAGGACGATGGATAGATACGGAAGCGCATTTTTAGTTCAGCGGCTTTTTCCATGCGATCCCTGAACTATTTGACCCATTTTACACGTCTACAGAGGGATCTACTCAGAGTTGGGAGATACCCTCCAGGGTACTACAGATGCAGCTGTCGCCTAGAAAGTGACAGCAACTTAATACCCTTACTCGATTGTTAACTCGTCCATGAGGCTGATTTCCCACGCGGCGAAGGTTCGAGTAGGGCAGCAGCTTCAGCGATTGCTCTTCGCAGACAATCCTGGATGCGCTTATGCTCCTTTATGCGGAAGCCTTCAAGTCTTCCTTTACTAACGCCCCATTTGACGGTGCCACTCTCTTTGGCCCCAAAGTAAAGGAGACCCTTACCGGTGTGAACAGGAGGGAAAGACTCTGTCTGCTGTCGGAGTCCGTTTTCCACCCCAACCAGACCGCACCCAAAGGGCAACGTGGTGGAAAAATGTGGTTTAGAAACCCAAGGATCTTTCCCAGGCACACAGGGAGACGCCCCTCTAGAGGCAGAGGAGGGGGTAGAGGTGGAAGACCGCCCGGCAGAGGGGTCCGCAACATCAAGGTGACAGGGATACACTCCTGGTAAACCTTTCCAGCACTCCTGAGAGGAGGCCCGACTGTCCTGCTCTGGAGGCAGTCGGTCGCAGCTTTATACCCTCAGGCCTGGCAAAATATAACTACAGACAAGTGGGTAAAAAGCGTAGTTACCAGAGGTTACAACATTCCCTTTCTATCCCATCCCATTCCAAAGAAAAGACTCCCAGATGTACCGCCCCATCTGCGAGCCAGCAGCCATAGAAATTTCAAAGCTGCTAGAAAAAGTCATCCAACCAGTCCCAGCGGACCAACAAGGATTCGGGACTTACTCAAGGTTCTTTTTAGTTCCAAAGAAAACAGGGGACTGGAGGCCCATTCTGGACCTGAGCTACCTCAATACCTTTCAGGAAAGAAAAGTTCGAATGGTCACGCTTCAAGCGATCCTTCCATTCTTACAGAAGGACGACTGGATGTGCTCAATAGATCTAGAAGATGCATACTACCACATCAAAATGGCCAGGGCATCCAGAGATCATCTGCGCTTCGCTGGGGCCAGTCACTTTCAATTTCGAGCCCTGCCCTTTGGTCTGACCTCAGCCCCCAGGGTCTTCACCAAATGCATGGCAGTGGTAGCGTCTCACTTGAGACGCCAAGGATTCCAGGTGTTTCCGTATCTGGACGACTGGCTCCTTTCTGCCACCACCCAGCGTCAACTGTTACAGGCCAGAGACTTTACTCTTCAACTGTGTGTTCACCTAGGGATTTCCGTAAACTTTGGAAAATCCTTACTTCAGCCATCACAAAATATCTTGTTCATAGGAGCAGAATTAAACACACATCAGTTGATTCTGAGGCTTCCCCCAGAAAGGATATTATCACTTCAGACTCATATACGTCTTCTACTCTTGTCAAGGAAATCTCCTGCAAAACTAGTACTGAAAGTGTTGGGCCTCATGTCAGCCTCCCTTATTGCAATTCCCTTGGGAAGGCTGCACATGAGTCCTACAATGGCTCCTGTTTGCACAATGGTCGTTTCAACAACTACCTCTAACACACGAGATTCTTATAACAAAGACATGCAAAACAGATCTAAACTGGTGGCTTCAAACGTGCAACCTTTCCAAGGGGAGACCGTTTGTGCTACCCACGCCCACAGTTACGGTGACCACAGACGCTTCCCTGATAGGGTGGGGGGGCATCTTTCAGGGACAGACAGTCCAAGGCGAATGGACCAATTTGGAGTACAATCTGCACATCAATGTTCTAGAGTTGAGGGCAGTGTTTCTAGCGTTGCAACACTTTGCTCCCCTTCTTCCTCTGGGAACTATTGCAGTTCAGACGGACAACATGTCTGTAGTCTGGTACATAAACAAGCAAGGGGGAACCAAATCCTATCAGCTATGCAGAGAGGCCATGAGAATCTGGCAGTGGGCGGAGTCCACGGGTCGCTTTCTGATAGCAACGCACATCCCGGGTCCATCTGACGACATAGCCGACAGGCTCAGCAGAGCAATTCTGTTACCGCACGCAGTGGTCCCTAAAACAATCTGTAGCGGAAAGGATTTTTCGCAAGTGGGGCCAGCCTTCCTGCGATCTGTTTGCGTCTCCAATGAACGCCAAATGCAGGAGCTACTTTGCCCTATTACCCCTCAGGGAAGTCCCCAGGATGCACTGGTTCACGATTGGCCCCGGGACTCCTGTGCATTTCCTCCATTTCGCCTGATATCAAAGTTTCTCCAGAAAGCCAGGAACCTACACAGGACAATAATCCTCATTGCCCCATTCTGGCCTCGTCAAATTTGGTTTCCCTTCCTGAAGATACACTGCATTCGGGGACCCTGGATTCTGGACCCAGAGCCAGACCTATTGCCTCACTCGTCAGGGGTTCCCCATTCCGCCCTCCTGTCCCTCCATCTAGCAGCTTGGCTGCTCCAATTCCCAACTTAGCCAGGTCTGATCTTTTGTCACCAGCAGTCCAGGATATATTGGTGGCTTCCATAAGGCTTCCACTACTAAAACATATGCTAGCAAATGGAAGCGATTTGTATTCTGGGAATACACACCATGTGGATCCTTTTATAGCTCCTTTGAATAAGATATTAGAGTTTCTAACGGACTTATTCCATCAGGGTGCTTCTCCTGCTACACTAAGAGTTCAACTGGCTGCCATTTCAAATTTCCATGTGGAAGAATGTGGGGCTCCTGTTATGGCCCACAGACTTTGTAAAGCCTTTTTAAAAGGGGTTTTTCATATTAGACCACCAGTCAGATCTCCTACGTCACCTTGGAGTCTAAACTTGTTGTTATCTAAATTAATGTTGCCCCCCTTTGAACCTGCCTCTTCTTGCCCATTAAAATTTTTGTCCTGGAAGACTCTCTTTTTGGTAGCCATTACTTCCGCCAGGCGAGTATCTGAACTTCAGGCTCTCTCCATCAAGCGCCCTTATTTGATCTTTCACTCTGACAGAGTTTCTCTTCGAACCAATTCATCCTTCCTCCCTAAAGTGTGTTCTATTAACAATATTAATCAGTCCATTGAATTACCCACTTTCTTCAAAAACCACTCCAACAAAATGGAGTATATGTTACACAAATTAGATGTTCACAGACAGTTAAGATTTTACTTGGATAGAACGAAAGATCACAGAAAAACTGATCAACTATTTGTGGCCTTTGCTGATAGCAGGAAAGGACTTGCAGTTACCAAAAGAACTCTTTCTAAATGGTTAACGGATTGTATAATCTATGTCTACGATTCTTCAAATCAAACCCTTTTGCACAAACCCAAAGGACATTCCACAAGGTCAGTGTCTACATCTTTGGCTCATGCAGCCCGCCTACCACTGGACGCTATTTGTGCGGCTGCTACTTGGTCTAAGCCACATACATTTATTTCTCATTATAAGGTAGACAAGGTTTCTAGGGACAGGGCAACCTTTGGTTCCACTGTGCTCAAGAACGCCCTCCCGTGAGTCCCTCAGGAACAAGGAGCTAGGGACGCTACCCATGTGTAAGAACAAACGGCGAGATTGAACACTATCACATAAAGAAGTTATATCCTTACCATAACGTTCCATGTGGAGTGTTCATCTCGCCTTTGTTCTTACAGTCCCACCCTCCCACCCTTAGGAAGAACGTTCTTTGATGCCTGGCCAGGAGCATTCTGCTGCTGTTGCAATGTTGTGTACATAGTTGGCATATATATATATATTTTTATATATATGTCTATTTGGCTTATATATATATAGTTATGTATAGATTCTTTCTGTGCATATGTGATGTAAGTATGAATGTGCTCTCTCTGTAGATTGGTTTGCTTGCAAACTAGATCTGAGGTAAAGGCAGAGGGGGATTGTGGGTATTAGATTGTCTCGAGCTTCTTCTCGATGCAGACCTTGCAAGAGGCCGGCACGGAGCCGAGGATCGGCTCCGAACCCATGTGTAAGAACAAAGGCGAGATGAACACTCCACATGGAACGTTATGGTAAGGACATAACTTCTTTTTCCTGCCAGGAAAATTAAGGACACTGGTAGACAGACTAAGCAGAAACCTCATGGGCCCACACTAGTGGAAACTGGAACCAAGGATTTTCAACATGTTGACAAGCAAATGGGGGAGCCCAGATATAGACCTTTTTGCCTCTCCCCAGAACTACCAATTGGACAAATTTTTCACAAGGACTCCGCACAAACAAGCTTGGTGAGTGGATGCTCTGTCCTCAGCTAAAAAAAACCATCAGTCTATGCCTTTCCCCCTCTGCCTCTGCTCTCCACAGTACTACTAAAAATCAAACAGGACAAACCAAGGATGATTTTGATTGCTCCAGACTGGCCGTGCCAACACTGGTACCCCCTCCTGCGCAGTGTGTCATGGTTATCTCCATGGCACCTGCCTCAGTCTCCTTCCCTGCTGTCTCAGCAGGAGAACCAGATTCTGCATCTTCAGCTTCTAACACTGAACCTTGCAGCCTGGCTAATTACTTAATCTCTCCTTTACCATCCCTTAGCAAACCTGTGATGGATATCATTTTAGAGGCAAGGAGGCCTAGTGCTAGAAAATCTTATGCTGAAAAATGGAAAAGATTCTGTGCCTGGAACCAGTCTCAAGGGATGAGCACAGCAGTGCCTAATTTACCTCAAATTTTACAATATTTAACTGAGATGCTTCACAAGGGCCTGTCTTTTTCCTCCATTGAAATCCACGCCTCAGCCATTTCAGCTCATTATAACACAGAACCTCCCCTCTTCTCTCTCATCCACTGCTCAAGCAGTTCCTCAGAGGGGCCAAAAATTTGAGACCACCCAGGAGAGCTCCAACCCCAGCCTGGGACCTTAACTTTGTCTTGGAGAAACTCACTCTACCTCCTTTCGAGTCAGCTTCTACTGCAGACATGAAATTTCTTTCTTGGAAAACAGCTTTCCTTTTAGCAATCACTTCAGCTAGAAGGGTATCTGAATTACAGGTCCTTATGGCAGTGGAGCCTGTCATCATCTTTCATGCGGACAGGGTGTCCCTCAGAACCAATCCATCCTTCCTTCTTGCCCAAGGTGGTGTCCATTGTGGCTCTTAATCAGTCCATTCATTTGCCAACCTTCATTCCCAGTCCACAGAATAAAGGGGAACGGATACTGCATTCCTTAGATGTGCACAGACAGCTTAGATTCTACTTGGACAGGACTAAACCTCAAAGAAAATCAGAACTGCTGGTGGCATTTGCTGCAGGGGCAGAGGGGAAGGCTATTTCAAAGCAAACCATTTCTAAATGGATAAGCCATTGCATTCATTTCTGCTATAAGCACCAGGGAAAACGTATCCCCCAGGGGATCAGACCTCACTCCACCAGGGCTGTTTCTACCTCTGCAGCCTTTCTCAGAGGCGTCCCTACCAGGGACATCCTAGAAGCTGCTACCTGGAGTTCTGTACATACTTTCACCAAGCATTATCATTTGCCAATTTTCTTTAAATCCAAAGCTGGCTTTGCCACTGCAGTCTTGCAGGGCCTTATAGCTGGCCCTAATGCTATCTAAATTCCTCCTCCCAAGCATAGCTTTGGGAGTCTACCCAAATGCAATGACTGCAACAGTGAAACATGAAGAACATAGTACAGTTGTGTACACTTACCATAAATGTAGATGTTCAAGTGTATTCATTGTTGGTTACCCTCCCTCCAGCCCCCTAACTTCTTTTGGCTATACCTCTACTTTCCCTTTCAATGCTTAAAAGCCTTTTTGGTGTATTTGCTTTTTTGTTGGAGGTATATCTTTGTGCTTTTATATTTAATTGCTTATTAGGGGGCACCTGACATCTGGGGCAAGAAAAACTGATGTAATGGTGTCAGCTGCATGTTTTATACCCCTGACGACCTGACATCATGGAAGAAGGGACAGCAACTGACGCAAGACCCAAGACTTAATCAGGCCAACTGAGGGCTACCTGCAAGCAGATAACCCAAATGTAATGACTGCAACAGTGAATACACTCCATCTACATTTATGGTAAGTGTACACCACTGTAATTTATGGGAGAAAATCTTAGGTCAGGTTGGGATGCTTGGTTAGCAGCAAACACTGTCTGAAGGGAGGAGGGAGATAGGGGCATTATGGGTGGGAGAAGAGCTTGGAGCTCAGATCAGATGCTGGAAGTGCCAGATCCGACTACCCACAGATTGAAGACAAATGAAGAGTAATAGCTTGGATGAAACGTTATGGTGAGTACATAACTTTTTTCTTACCATAACGTTCCATCTGTGTTGTCCAACTTCATTCCATTAACCTTCCCCCCATCCAAATGTTCGGGAAGCCTAGTAGAAGTCTTTCCTAGGAAATCTTTTCCTTGGTTAAGATGTTCATCGTGTTTCACTATTGCAGTCATGACTGTAGGGTTCTCCCTTGCTGGCAGGCAGTCCTCGGTCGGCCAGAATCCCAAAGTCTGGGTCTGGTGTCGGCTGTTCAGCATGCTCCCTGACGTCAGAGCGCCAGGAGTACACAGCTGACGCCATATTCTCCAGTCTTTCTTGCCATGCGGTGATAGCAGTTCGCATTTGCCGGTCGGCTGACTCCTGACAATTTTTGCTAAAAGTACTTCAGTCAGAAGATTTTCTTCTCCTACTCAAAGCTAAGTACCCCGTTGGGGAAACTTTTTTCTTGCTCCAGTCCGATGTCAGAAAAAGTTAATAATTGTATTTCATGTGGGAAGCAAATACCTCATAAGGATTTTCATTCTTACTGTATTCCTTGCTTAGGCCCTGACCACGACATAGCTAGTTGTCGGTTTTGTGCTAGATTCAATCAACGTACGATTAAACGAAGGTACGATTTTGCATTTCATTACTTCGGTAGGCGCTTTAATTACAAAATGTCGTCTGATTTGGTTCCGGCTACCGGAGTTCACAAACGACGCAAGGATAAAGACAGGCCTCAGAGGTCCAAATCGGACGATATTGTACAAGCAGAGCCAGCTTCAGGTTCGGCCGTCGTCAGTGAGGTGCTTTTGCAGCCCCTGTCGTCTGCCATTTCGGAACCGATGGCCGAAACGGACTCCCACGAGGAGCCAACTAGGCCTTTGAATATTTCAGTTGCAGGACCTTCGGACAATGCTCCTTCGGATGGGTCCGGAGCCGCTGTGCAGGTACCGACTTCCGAAGGAGTTTTCAGGCCTACTCGGCTTCTAATAAAGGCAAAGACTCCTTCCAAGTCAAAGACTACAGCTCAGGCCTCTTCTGATCCGGTACCCAAGTCTCAGACAACTACGTTTTTACCTGGACAGAACCAAGGACATCAGGAAATCAGAGCAATTGTTTGTTTCTTATGCTTCAAGTTCCCAAGGTAAAGCTAGTTCAAAACAGACCATTTCTAAATGGATTGCTCATGGAATCAGATTCACATCATGGAAAGCAAATCCCAGGGAATATAAGGACTCATTCTACCAGAGCTGCTGCCACTTCAGCTGCCTTCCTCAGAGGAGTTCCTACCAAAGACATTTTGGAAGCTGCAACTTGGAGTTCAGTGCATACTTTTTCCAAGCACTGCAATCGACCTCTTTACTCTAAGTCTAGGGCAGGCTTTGCTTCTGCTGTCTTGCAGGGCCTTTTAGCCGCCCCCTTTTCTTTATGACCACCTCCCTTTTATTCTGCTTTGGGATTCAACCCTACAGTCATGACTGCAACAGTGAAACACTATGAACATAGTACAGTTGTGTACACTTACCATAAATGTAGATGTTCGAGTGTCTTCATTGTTACTGTCTGGGTTTCCCTCCCTCCTGTCCCCTCTTATTTTTTCTTTTGTGTGGTTCCCTTCTTCACCCTTTTTTTGAGGTGTATTTGCAAAAGGGTATGGGATCTTACTCATTTTGGAGCACCTGACATCTGGGGCAAGAAAAACTAGAGAATATGGCGTCGGCTGTCAGCTTTGTACTCCTGGCGCTCTGACGTCAGGGAGCATGGTTGAACAGCCGACGCCTGACCCAGACTTTGGGATTCTGGCCGACCGAGGACTGCCTGCCGGCAAGGGAGAACCCTACAGTCATGACTGCAACAGTGAAGACACTCGAACATCTACATTTATGGTAAGTGTACACAACTGTACTTTCCTGATGTCCATTCCTGTTGTTGGGAGACGCTATATATAGTTAATAAATCTTTTTCTTGTATTATAGTTAAATTTAGTTAGCAGCACCTTATTTCTGGTCCGCAAACTCGATCTGAGGTAATGTAGGAAGTGGGACATTGTGGGTATGTAGTAGCTCAAGTTTTGAATCTCTCTAGCTGCGAGAAGGCAGCCGGTTGGTTCTGAGGGTCGGAACAGAGTCCCTCACGTTAATGGAATGAAGTTAGACAACACAGATGGAACGTTATACTTATTCATAGAGATCAGTTATCAATACAGTTGTGTTTGCCATCAAATATGCTTCAAGATAAAATATTCTAGTATTTTGTATGTAGCATGATTTTGGAATTGATGTGAAATATGAACAAGCAATATTTGACTCCTAGAGGTGCAATAGGAGTTAACTGTAGAAATGCTTGGAGGTGCACTTGACTGTAATGAGTTAAAGTAGCTAAACATGTATACATTTGTACACATTTTATACATAATTTTTATTTAATATATATTTTAATACTAAAAATATTTCCTCAAAAAATTCCCTAAATAGCCTTTACAGATTGTGTGGCAACTTATGTAAATTCAGTACACCATAGTTAAGTCCTGGTTTTCTGAATGAGTTTAATTTTAGCTGCCAGCGTACTTTTTTTCCTCCTAAACACCATTGACGTCCTCTTCAAGCTCATCCATCTCTACATAGTCTAGAATGATAAATTTAAAACCAGAATGTCTGGGGTGTTCTAATAAATGTTTGGATAAGGTGTTCCGCTGGCATTTATGTCTGATTTCAGAAAGATGACCTGAAATCCTCCTCTTCAGTTCAGAGCACTGAAATTTGTGGGACACTTAACTGCATTTTCTGCGAATACTTGGAGTGTGACTAGTTTGAGTGCCTGTATCTTAAAAAGATGTTGAAATCTTCAGCTGGTGATAACTGTAATATTGAAAGTGTATATAGGGCCATGTGCAGTGACTGCCCTGCATTTTATTTGGGTAAGAAGTGTGAGGGGTGGGTACTTGTTCTAAAATGCACTTTTGCAGCCCTGTTTATACTGTTTGCCTTGAATAGGCTGGTTTAAAATTAAACACTACATACATTTCCACTCCTACTTTTAAGTATATAAAAACTGATGTGTTTAACATTGTTAAAAAAAAAAAAAAAAAAAAATTCAGATTTTTTTGATGTTCATCGTGCTACCCTGCTGCAGTTATCACACTTGGGTTATCTTGTCATCAGGCAGTCCCGCAGTCGGCCTGAATTCCAAAGTCTTGATCCGGCGTCGGTTGCTGTCGCTTTTCCCTGATGTCAGTGCGCCAGGGGTATATATAATGCATCCGACGCCATTTTCTCCAGTCTTTCTTGCCGTGCGGTGCCCGAAGCAGAAGCAGTTCGCAAGTGCTGGTCGGCCGACTCCTGAGATTTTCGAAGTCGAATTTCAGATCCGAAGTCTTCAATAAAGCTAAGTACCCTGTTGGGGAAACTTTTCTTGCCTCAGACCGATGTCAGAAAATAGTTAACAATTGTATTTCTTGTGGGAAGCAAATACCTCCTAAGGATTTTCATTCTTACTGTATACCTTGCCTAGGCCCAGACCACGACGTCACTGGTTGTCGTTTTTGTGCTAGGTTCAATAAGTGTACTATAAAAAGACGCTTTTATTTCGCACGACACTACTTCGGTAGAAAATTTAACTACACAATGCCATCGGAGCAACAGACTACTGGCGTGCACAAAAAACACAAGGGTAAGGACAGGCAGCCTAGACCCAAGCCAGACTCCGAGGCCTCGGCTGGGCTGGTCTCCGGTTCACCGGTTTTCAGTGAGGCTCCTACGTAGCCCCTGGCTACTGCAGATTTGGAACCTGAGACTGCTTCGGAGCCTTTGGCGGAGAGTGCTAGGCTGACGCAGCCATTTTGTATAGCCCCTACCCGACGACACTGCAGAAAGAGATGGTGCTGCAGAAACACCTTCGGTTTCTGAAGGCGTCTTCAGACCGATGACGCTCACCATAAAAACGTATCCTAAGCTTAAGACTCCTATTAAACGAAAAAAGACTGCACTTCAGTCTCCAGTTCAAGGCCCCATGCCTAAGAAACAGATGCTTAAAATGGCGGAAGATTTGATCTCTTTAATCAGGGGTTCCCAACCCCCCCCCACCCGACAAAAGGCCTAGACAAGAGGAAGATTATGCCTCCTCTGATCAAGTGTCTATTTCCTCAGGCTCCTCTGAGGACCAAGATTACTCTTTTCTCCCTTATGAAGATTCTGATGCTGAGGATTCCATTCCCTCAGCTTCTCCCCCTGAAGACTACTCCTTTGGGGAAACTTTACACACTGAGGGAACATTTTCACTGGGAAGGTCAGGACTACTCTGACTCAAAGAAAAGGCTCAGAGAGTTTCTTTTACTCCCCCAGCACAGACCTCTTGCCATCCCCCCCAGTTTTAGACATCGTGGATGATGTTTACTTAGAATCTAGTTTGAATCCAGATTCTCTGCCTCCTGCTCCAGCCAAACCAGACAGATACTATAGAGTGCCTGACTCCCACAAAGTCCTTTATAAAATCCCTGTTGCTGATCCAGAGACTATCTCCCAGGGTCCCAAAGGGGCTAAGGCTTCTATGGCAAAAAATCCTGCACCCTCTGAAAGGGACTCCAGAGCACTAGACAGGTGGGGGAAAAAGGTTTACACCTCAGCCACTCTAGCTTTGAGAGCTCTAAATTGTCAATTTCACATGCTAAAATATCAGCAATTTCTAATGTCTCAGTTGAGACAAAAAATGAGCACACTCCCTCAACAGTCTGAATTGAAAGAACTGCAGAATCTGTTGCATGCAACTGAACAGGTGGGCAAACATACTTTGCAATGTGGGTTCGATTCTTTAGAGGCTTCCTGCAGAGCAGCTGTCACTGGGTCTGTTATACGTAGGCATGCTTGGATAAAGGAACAAACTCTACCTGATCATGTTAAAGCAAACTTCTAGATGCTCCCTTACAGCAGGATGTCCTATTTGGAGTTAAAGCAGAAGAAGTCTTAAAGAAAATGGAGGTTAAGGCAAAATCTATGCAGACAGTCAAAGATTTTCTACAGGTACAGCCTCCTGGCTTCAGCAGAAATTGGCCAACAAAAAATTGGTCCTTTCTAGCTACTGACAGACCACAGAGGGGGTAAATACAGACGTCCAAGAGGCAGAGGGCAACCAGAAGCCCAATACAAACCTCGACAATGGGGCACTGCAACACAGAAGGGAGGAGAAGACAGGCCCCAAACTACTAGAAGGCAAACTCAATGACTTACACCTCATATGGCCAAGCAACACTCTCTTGGCAGCTCCCTTGGGAGAAAAACTCGCACTTTTTTCAGACAACTGGCACATTGTCACAAAGGACAAATGGGTCCTAGACATAATTTCACGAGGATACAGATTCCATTTCCACACCTTGCCAATGAAAATAGGAATGCCAAACCTGCCACAAAATCAATGGGCAGAGGCACAAAAACAAATTTACAGCTCTCATGGACATGAGAGCCATTCAGCTGGTACCTACACGGGAGCAAGGCCAAGGATTTTACTCAAGACTCTTTCTAGTCCCCAGAAAGGACAATGCCTGGAGACCATTTCTGGACCTTTCAATTCTAAACACCTTCTTACAAGTACCCAAATTCAAGATGCTAACACTACAGCAGCTTCTTCCCATGTTGGGCAAGAAAGCATGGCTAGTAACGTTGGACCTCAAGGAGGCATACCTGCATGTCCCTATCAGACAGAAGTTTCATTGCAGGTTCAACCCATTACCAATTCTCTGCACTGCCCTTTGGCTTATCCACTGCGCCCAGGGTCTTCACAAAATGCTTGGCACCAGTAATTGCATACTGCAGACAAAGAGGAATTCAAATATACCCATACCTGGACGACTGCCTCATCCAAGCAGAAAGCAAGGACATCCTCTTACAACATCTGGCTTTTGTAAAACATCTAAGTTGCCTGGGGTACACAGTAAACGAAAAGAAATCAAAACGAGTACCCTCACAAAATATGACATTCCTGGGTGCCAGCTTGAATACAATGGCCCAGAAGGCTTATCTGACGCCAGACAAACTACAACTGACTCAATATTTCAAAACAATGGCAGCAAAGACCCAACTCCCTGCAAGAAAAACTCTGCAGGCATTGGGCTTCATGGCATCTTGCATACTACTAATACCATTTGCAAAGCTGCATATGAGGAAATTACAGTGGTACCTAAAAAGCGTATGGTCTCAACACAGCCACAGCTTGGACACAATGATATCTCTCATTCCCTGCCTACAACAAGAGTTTCTATGGTGGTCACAGGCATGTCACCGCAACAAGGGTCAGCCTTTCACCTTGCCCCCAGCCAGGCAAACTATGACAAGATGCATCAGACTATGCCTTGGGGGGCACACATGGTAGGACAGTGCGTTCAAGGCATATGGACTGAAGATCAAAGGAATCTGCACATCAATCAAAAAGAGATGCTAGCTGTACAGAATGCTCTGACAGCCTTCAAGAACCTATTACATCTAGGACAACTTACAATAAGGACGGACAACACCACAGTAATGTGGTACAACAAACAAGGGGGTACACACTCCTACCCTCTATGCAGGCAAGCAGTGACCTTGTGGAACACAGCACTGGCTTACCAAGTTCAGTTACAAGCTCAATTCCTGCCAGGAAAAAAGAACACATTGGCAGACGACCTCAGCAGAAACCTCATGGATCCCCACGAGTGGAAACTGGATCCACAAGTATTTGCAATGATAACTCAAAAATGGGGCCTCCCAGATATAGACCTGTTTGCCAGCCCCCAAAGCTATCAGCTAACACAATTTTGTACAAGGACACTTCACCATCAAGCTTGGAAAGTGGACGCACTCTCATTCAGTTGGAAAACCTGACAGTATATGCCTTCCCTCCATTGCCTCTTCTCACAAAGGTGCTTCTGAAATTCAGAAAGGAGAGACCACGACTGATACTCATAGCCCCAGACTGGCCACACCAGCACTGGTATCCACTATTAAGGAATATGACCCAGGGTCCACCTTGGATTTTACCACAAATTGCCCATTTGCTCACACAGCACAACAATCAGATTCTACACAGCCAGCTCAAAACCTTAAATTTGGCTGCATGGCAAATCACCTAAGCATCCAGCCAGCTCCTCTTCCTCAAGCAGTTATGGGTGTTATTCTGGAAGCTAGGGGGCCCAGCACCAGGAAGGCCTACTCGGACAAAAGGAAAAGGTTTTGCGCCTGGAACCAAGCTAAAGGCCAAAATACCCTTCAGCCACAAATGCCTCAGATTCTACAGTATTTAACTGAGATGTTGCACAAAGGACTTTCTTTTTCTTCCATTAAAATCCATGCATCAGCTATTTTAGCCCACTACAACACGGATCCACCCTTATTTTCACATACACTTCTAAGGCAGTTCCTCAGAGGGGCAAAAAACATTAGACCCCCCAGGAGAGCACCTACACCAACATGGGACCTCAATTTTGTTCTGGAAAAACTTACGCTACCTCCCTTTGAACCAGCTTTCTCTGCTGATCTAAAGTTTATATCATGGAAGACTGCCCTGCTGCTAGCAATAACTTCAGCCAGAAGAGTCTCAGAGCTGCAGGCACTAATGGCAGTGGAACCTTTCCTCATTTTCCATCAAGACAGAGTTTCTGTACAAACTAATCCTTCCTTCATGCCTAAGATGGTATCCAGTGTGGCTTAAATCAAACCATCCACTTACCCACCTTCTTTCCAAATCCACAGAACAAAGGAGAAAGACTCCTGCATTCCATGGACATTTACAGGCAACTTTGTTACTACTTGGATAAAACTAAGGTTTTCAGAAAATCTGACCAGCTCTTTGTATCCTATGCTACAGCTTTGCAAGGGAAGGCTATATCAAAACAAACCATTTCCAAATGGATAGGACATTGCATTAGTTTTTGCTATACCCATCATGGAAAACCAGTTCCTGCTACCATAAGGCCCCACTCTACCAGGGCAACAGCTGCATCTACAGCCTTCCTCAGGGGGGTTCCAACCAAGGAGATTTTGGAAGCTGCAACTTGGAGTTCAGTACACACCTTCACCAAACACTACCACTTACCGCTTTACTCTAAGACTAGAGCTGGCTTCGCCACTGCAGTTCTGCAGGGCCTTCTGGCCTCCTCTAACCCTCTTTGACTCCTCCACCCATCGTTGGCTTTGGGATTCTACCCAAGTGTGATGACTGCAGCAGGGTAACACGATGAATATAGTACAGTTTTGTACCTACCATAAATGTAGATGTTCGAGTGTACACCCTGCTGCAGTCCAGGTTACCCTCCCTCCATCCCCTCTGATCTAACTGGCTAAACCTTTACAATACCTTCCTGATGTATTTGCTTATAGCTGGAGGGATTTTGTGTTTGTGCTAAATTTCTTAAATTGGTTTTAATTACTGACCACCTTTTTGGGGGCACCTGACATCTGGGGCAAGAAAAACTGAAGAAAATGGTGTCTGATGCATTATATATACCCCTGGCGCACTGACGTCAGGGAAGAAGCGACAGCAACCGACGCCGGGTCAAGACTTTGGAATTCAGGCCGACTGCGGGACCACCTGACTACAAGATAACCCAAGTGTGATGACTGCAGCAGGGTGTACACTCGAACATCTACATTTATGGTAGGTACAAAACTGTACTTTAGTGAGGATCACTTGTCTGTGAGGAATAAAGGCTTGTTGCTTTAGAGCACTCCTTGAATTTCATATTTTTTGAAAATTACTGTGACTGAGCTCATCACAGATATATATTTTTAAAGACAACTAGTTTCTTTGTTTTTATTTTTTCCTCAACACTGTTGGTGGTGTGGTTAGAACGAGACAGATTTGTGTGCTTTTTGAAGAATAGCCATCTTAGGGGAGTAGCTGGGCAAAGAGCAGTGCCAGTCATTCCTGCCTGGAAAAAAGCCTAGGAAGTGGTTTCTTGATGAAGACATAACTTGGATCCACTCCTGAATCTTGCTACATTGTGTTGGCTTGCTAGCTGCCACAGTTATAGTAACATTTGCATTCTTCAGGAAACATGTTGCAATAAATTGTAAGGTGCCAGTGGTTGCACAACCAGCAAGTGCCCCCATGTTTCAGTTCGGCACATCTGTCAGGTCCTGTAGTTAGTAGTGTGTTCCCACATGCTTTTGATAGGATTTGCATTTTATAGCCAAAATTCTTCACAAGTTTTGATGACTAGTGGTTTGCTGGTAGGGTGGGAAGCCTATCTTAGCTTCCCTGTGGTTTAAGGCATGTGTTGCTATTGAAGATGGGACTACAGATCATCCAGTTGGAGGTATAGGCAGTCCTGTGTACTAAAAGCCTTTTGGACAAAGCTGCTGCTATGGACTGCTATTCAGTCAAGCAGCCATTCCATTGTATGGTTTCTAAACAGAAAAGGAAATATGAACACGCACAGCCCCCCCTCCCCCCATACAGAAAAATTGTTCAACTGGCAGTGAGCCCATTGACCAGGGAAATCACTCTCAGCAGTTAAACACTGCAGTTCTCCAGCTGATTTGCTATCCTACAGTAGAATATAGGGAATCTGCACTGAAAGCATTCTCCAGCCAGAGGCAAATGAGATGTTTTTTGCAGTTTCCCACCATTTGTGAAGATTCTGTGCTTTTGTAGTAAAGATTGGTGAAAAAAGGGCCAAAACTAAACATTGTCCTCTGTTGGCTGAGAAAAGCAGTTTTTCAGTCACTCAGTTTCCTGGAAAATGGAAGCTTCCCCATGTCTTGGATAGTGGTGTCCCTCATAGCTGGGGTGACTGTCAATTGCATGTCAAAATCTGATTACTGTTAGAACTCCTTGCTATTACCAAATCTTCCTGCTGGGTTTTCAGAGGTTGTAAAGGCTGCAAGGAGGCCTGGCACTCAGCCCGATATCTCTGAGGAAAAGCTGTTGTCAAGCCTCTGTAGACTAAAGTATATGCTCTCCCATCTTTCATCTGTACAGGTGATCTTTCTTCAGATGTAGCCTTAATGTTGAGCCTCCTTGGTAAAAGTGTACATGTTGAACTGTTTCTTCCTGTCATGGCCTTAGGGTTCTGGAAGTTTGCTCGAATGAGCAAACAACCAAAACCGAAATGACCGGGCATACTTACGTGAAAGTACTTTTCACAGAAGAAGCACTTTTGCGTAAGTATGCCTGTTGCCGAGGCTGTACTATGGTGTGGGTAAGGGAAAATTCCCTTTTCCCCACTGTAGTGCAGTCTCGGAGGGAGAATATTAAAGTAGGGGGGGGTGGGGGACACAGCTAAAATGTTAATGTAGTGTTTTTTTTTTTTTAACACACTTTAACGAAAGTGCTTTTTTGATAAAAGCGTTTTCATTAGTGTGTTTGGTTATTATGGATTTGGATATTTGCTTATTCGAGCAAACGTCCTAGATCCTGGCCTTGTGGATGACAGGATTATGGCCTGACACTGTCTGGGCAGGTAATTTCTTTAAGGGTTTTGCTTTTCTTTCTTCTGGTGTACTTTACTCTGTGAAAGCAGAATGCTAAGACTGCCTTTGCCTGTATCCCATAGAACCTGCTGACTTCATGAATTAGGAAGAACATGCATCTGTATAAGCACTTGTTTATAGTTGTAAAAGTTCACCTATATTCACTGCTGCAGTACCAGTTCTGTCCCTCCATCTTCTCATGTTCTTTCTTGCTTTGGTTGGATTTGGGTACCTTGGTCACTTTCCTTCCCCTTTCCAAGGATTAGGTTTTTCCACTTCAAGTTGTTATCTGTTCTACAATAGCAGGCTTGAGGGGGGCTCCCTTTGTGTTCTCTGATGTGGCATAGACATCCTTAGACTGTTTCCTGGCTGCACGAAGGTATTCCCAAACCTGCTTAGGGCAAGAATGTCCTGAACATGGTGCCAGCTTATATCCCTTGTATACCACCGGAGCTTTGTTACTGTTAGTGTAGGGAGTTTTCTGAGTTTGGAGAGGGAGAGTAAAAGCTCTTGTATTCAGGTTAGCTGTCAAACTTCTGCAGACAGGAATCCCAAGACATATATATACATGCATGTAAACGTACAGTAATGCTAAGCACCTACACATCTATACTTTGCTCTACAAACCCTGTCTAAGTAGAGAGCACCCTGATCTGGAAAAGATGATGCAGTTGGTAAACAGTAGATTGAATGTTATTATGAAGCTCCATTCAGTTAGGAGAGCAGTGGTTTTCTGTTCCTGAAGCCAGCACTGAAGTACTGTAGATGTCATTCCAACAGGCATTCGGTCTTTGGTGCAGACTTTGAGAAAGCATTATTGTCTTGAACTGGAGTTGAGCTTTACTACCATGATGCTTAGACTCAGGATAAGCTTTGTACTTGGGTTGTTCCCCAGCTTCTGCTGTGAGGCTACTGCTGGGGATTCAGCCCAACCGTAGTACTCATGAGGGGGGTGCGTTCTGAAGAATTCTGTGAATTCTATGCAAGTCTTTCTGTTTATCTTGCTGTTAGTTGCATTTACATGCATACACACCACATTATTTCTGTACTGCCTTCCTGTTGGTTCCTTCTTGTTATTTACATTTGCATGCAAGCACATCACAGTATATTAACTCTTAGTATGAACAGCTACTTTTAGATACTGGATTGTACTAAGTACAATAAATACATGGAGGCAAACTGTTTCAGTAAACTGCTTTAGTTAGTACATTTCTGTTGCATTTGACTTTTGGTTCTACAAATACGCAACACATATGCTGTCAGCTCTCTATAGCAAATTCCCAAAGTCTGTTTATGCATAGTTACGTTTATACCAGAAGGTCTGGTATTTTTCTCAAAGTCTGATGTAATACAGTTTTTTCTTTGTATAACAGATTTCCTTTGTTCTTCTAATTTATGATTTGTCCTTGATTCTGTGGTCCAGGAAATTCAGTCTTGCATTATCTGAAACTTAGTGTTCCAGCACTATCTTGCTTGAAGTTACTTCGATGTACTTTCAGCTGCCATCTGCGTAGCTATTTTACAAACTTTGTTTCTCAATAACTTTTTTTTTTTTACATGAATGCCAAAATTTAACTAGGCTATATATGCTTGCCAGCACACTTACTGTTTTTCAAATTTTTTAGCATTTTACACTATTGTACATTAACCCTTTATATGTCATATCATTTTTGCAGCTTTTTATTCCAGCTAATAATCATGCTAGCAGTAGTTTGAAAAGACAGTATGTACTATATAGAACAAAGTATTCTTTCATGTTCATTGTTAGAATAGGTATATTTATTATGTTTGAGTGAGAAGACCATCTTCAACGAGTCACATATTTTCTTGGCTTTTCACTGTGGGTGAGCTGCACCTCCATATCCAGTCTTAACTGTTGGAAGTTCCTTGCAAGTCAGACAGCTGTACACTTAATAGACTTAACAGTGTAAGCAGTGTATCTTTGCTGTTTATTTACAGGAAGAGGCTTGCTAGTTGCAGGGGGCAAACTGGCAACCCCTCAGGTTAGGTTTGCTTGTGTAAGAAGCATGTCATGTGTTGCTGTAATATCATGTGCGCATCCATGAGTGTGAGAGCTTCCACAAAAAATGTTGCCATATCTTGATGTTTGGGGAGAAGGAACCCAACCAAAAGACGGTCAAGGAGGGTAATCTTGTAGATTACCTGATGTGTTCTTAGTGTCTGTGTTGTAGGGTATTTGGTTCCAAAAACATAAGTTACACTGCTGTACATATGTGTAATCAGTCATTACTATGTAAATGTACATTGTGCAAAATAATGACAAGGCAAATAATGTCGGTCTAGTTGGGATTGCTACAGGTTGTACGAAGTACTTCAGTGTGTATGTTAGTATGTTAAGACTGGACTACTTCATCTCACCTAATATCTTGTCGGATGGGTGCTCTTTAAGTATGTAGGCCAAGGAATTGCCTGTTTCCTTACATGTTTTTGTATGTTGTGGTTCATTACAGATTTCTTGCCATTCCTCCAGCCAAAAGTAGAAAGTACATCTGAAAGTAAATGTTGATGTAGACTGCCTTTTAGCTGGTATAAACAACTTTGCACCACAGTTGGTTTATTTTCTGTATTTATATGCTATGTCAGTATGTTTTAGTGTAAAACAGTGTAAGGCATATGTGTTCATATTTATTGTGTTTGTTAGTAACATCTGTGTGGTAATGAGAGCCTGACTTCTGTGTTTCAGGATTCAGCTTTGCAAGTTCTCAAGCTGCACCAGCAGTAGCACCCATGAGTCAGCCATCAGGTTTCATACTGGGCGTTAAGCCCACAGGTACAAATGACCTTTACCATCTTTTATAATATTGTTGTGACTTTGTGTGTGTGTATACACTTCTTTACTAATGCCTTGTTGCCTAACACTTAAATGTCTAGATGTTCGTGTTTCACTGTTGCAGTCATCACATTAGGGTTATCTGCTTGCAGTAGCCCTCAGTCAGCCTGATTAACAAAATCTTGGGTCCTGCGTCAGTTGCTGTCTCTCCTTCCGTGACGTCAGGTAGTCAGGGGTATAAAACATGCAGCCAATGCCATTACACCAGTCTTTCTTGCCATGTGGTGCCCGAAGCAGAAGCAGTTCGCAAGTGCCGGTCGGCCGACTCCTGAAATTTTCGTTTTTGAGTTTCAGAACCGAAGTCTTCAACTTGAAGCCAAGTACCCCATTGAGGAAACTTTTTCTTGCTCTAAACCAATGTCAGTAAAAGTAAATAATTGCATTTCTTGTGGAAAGCAAATGCCTCAAAGATTTTCATTCGTACTGTATTCCTTGCCTAGGCCCTGACCACGATGTACCTCACTGTCGGTTTGTGCCTTATTTAAACAACGAACTGTCCGTTGTCGATATATTTTCACTTCTAAATATTTTGGTGCTTGGTTCAATTATCCAGATAGGTCTTCGGTAAGCCATCTGACTACCGACATTCCGAAAAAACGCAAAGATAAAGACAGAGACAGACTGCCTAGGTCCAAAGCTGCCAACAACGCTTCTCCTAAGCCAGTCGCCAGTTCGCCAGTACTCAGGCGCTTTCGCATCCCCTGATACCCGCTACTTCAGATTTGCAGGCCTCTACTGAGACCCATTCGGAGTCCAGTATGCCGCGAGATGCTTCAAGTGTGGAACCTGTGGATATCTCTACCTTGGATGGGTCCGGAGCCACTGTGCAGACACTGATTTCTGAGGGTGTATTCAGGCCTACTGACTTGCATATTAAATCAACGCCATCATCTTCTTCAAGGCCTAAAACTCGAACCATGCTTAGAAAACCGATGCCCAGACCGCATGGTCAAGCCTGTGTGCCTAAAAAACAAATGATAAGAATGGCTAAAGACCTTATTACTTGAGTCAGGGGAAGCCAACCCCCCCCCCCCCCGAGACCTAGGACAGAGTTTACATACGATACTTCTGACCAGGATTCTGAAATTTCTGTTTCCTCTAATGACCAGGATTTACCCTTATCTACCTATGAGGATTTTGATGCTGAGGACTGTATTCCCTCTGCTTCCCTCCCAGAGGATTTTTCTTTTGGTGAAACCTTGCATACTCTTGGGGAGCATTTTCTTTGGGAAAGTCAGGATTTCTCTGATTCTAAAAAGAGGCTTGTGGATTTCTTACTCCTGCCCCGGCACAGCCCTTTAGCTATCCCTCCTGTACTAGACATTGTTGATGATGCCTTTTTGGAATCTAGCTTGGCCCCTGACTCTCTACCTCCTGCTCCCAGAAAACCTGATAGATATTACAGGGTTCCTGACTCTCACAAGTTCCTTTTCAAAAATCCTACTGCGGATTCTGAGACCATTTCACAGGTACCCAAGCTACTACTGCCAAAAATCCTACCCCCTGTGATAGAGACTCCAGGGCGCTGGATGGATGGGGTAAGAAGGTATACACTTCTGATACCTTGGCCAATAGGGCCTTAAACTCCCAGTTTCATATGTTAAAGTATCAGCAGCATATTATTGGATTGCTTAAACAGAAAATGATGTTGATTCCTGATTGCGCTGAAAATAAGGATTTACAGAATTTAATGCATTCTGCTGAACAGGTTGGAAAACATACTTTGCAATGTGGTTTTGATTCACTAGAGGCATCTTGCAGGGCTTCTGTCACTTGGTCTGTACTTAGAAGGCATACTTGTCTTAAGGAGCAATCTTCGCCAGATCATGTTAAAGCTAAATTTCTGGATGCTCCCTTAAATCCGGACCGCTGTTTGGCAACAAGGCAGAAGAAGTTCTTAAAAAGATGGAGGAAAAAGCTAAATCTATGCAAACTGTTAAAGATTTCTTACAAGTACAGCGTCCAAGATTTAGTAGGCATTGGCCCACTAAAAACTGGTCCTTTCCTGCCTCTTCCAGGCCTTCTCAGTCCAAACCCAGATCCAGAAGAGCACCCAGGCTTCAGTCCCAGGGTACGCACAGGACTAAGCAGTGGGGGGACCCCACTTCCAAATTTGAGAGTAGTAAAACTCCCCCCTGTGGTAAACTGTCTCAGTGACTTAACTTTAAAACTTCCAAGCACTTCTCAACTGACTGCCCCTTTGGGGGGAAAGATTGCTCTACATGCAAAAAACTGGGAACTCAGGACAAATGGGTTTTAAATGTTTCCCAAGGATACAGATTTCACTTCCACACGTTACCAACCCCAAACGGTTGGCCAGATCTACCCCCAAATCAGTGGGCAGAGGCTCAAAAGCAAGTACTCTCTCTTAAGCATAAAGGCTATTCAAACTGTACCAGAAGAGGAAAAGGGACAAGGTTTCTACTCAAGACTTTTCCTGGTACCCAGAAAAGACTATTCATGGCGTCCTATCCTTGACCTGTCTACTTTAAACACCTTTTTGGCGATTCCAAAATTCAAGATGCTAACTCTTCACCAGTTGCTTCCTATGCTAGGCAAAGTTGCCTGGTTGGCAACACTCGATTTAAAAGAAGCATACCTGCACATCCCAATCAGGGAATCTTGCAGAAGATACCTACGCTTCAAAGCAGGCTACATGCACTATCAGTTCTCTGCACTGCCCTTTGGCTTCTCTACTGCGCCCAGGGTATTCACAAAGTGCCTAACTCCAGTCATTGCATTTTGCAGGCAAAGAAATATTCAAATATACCCATACTTGGACGATTGTCTAATTCAGGCAGAAAGCCAGGACATACTTTTGAATCATCTGGCTTTTGTACAAAGGGTGCTAACTTGTCTGGGGTACACCATAAACGAAAAGAAATCTCACCTGGTACCCTGTCAACAAATTATATTCCTGAGAGCAAGCTTGAATACAACTTCCCAGATGGCTTTCCTCACGCCAAAGAAACAAATTCATTTGACAACCTACTTTAAACTAGTGGCCACAAAAACCCTATCTGCAAGGCAAATATTGCAAGTCTTGGGGTTCATGGCTTCCTGCATTCTTCTAATTCCATATGCAAGACTGCATATGAGGAAACTACAATGGTATCTAAAAAGCCTATGGTGTCAACCTATCATACGTTGCCTACGGTTAGAGTTCCTTTGGTGGGCAGAGGCATGCCACAAAAACAAGGGACTACCATTCACTCTACCCCCTGCCGCCCAAACCCTAACAGACGCATCAAACTATGCATGGGGGGCTCACCTGGCAGGGAAGTGCATTCAGGGTAAATGGAACCCAAGTCAACTGCACCTGCATATCAATCAAAAAGAAATGGTAGCTGTACAGAATGCTCTGACAGCCTTCAAGGACCACATTCTTCCAGGACAATTAATGGTAGACGGACAACACCACTGTTATGTGGTACATAAACAAGCAGGGGGGTACCCATTCTTACCCTCTCTGCAGATGGCACTGTGGAACACAGCCTTGAGCTACCAAGTGCATCTACAAGCTCAGTTCCTGCCTGGAAAACTAAATACACTGGTAGACGGACTAAGCAGAAAACTCATGGACCCACATGAGTGGAAACTGGATCCAAAGACTTTCAACATGTTGACAAACAAATGGGGGAGCCCGGATATAGACCTGTTTGCTTCCCCCCAGAATTACCAATTAGACAAATTTTGCACAAGGACTCCCCACAAACAAGCTTGGAAAGTGGATGCTATGTCCTTTCCTTCTCTGCCTCTCCTCTCCAAAAGTACTACTAAAGATCAAACGGGACAAACCAAGAACAATATTGACTGCACCAGACTGGCCACGCCAACACTGGTGCCCTCTCTTGCGCAGTGTCACTGTTGGCCCCATGGCACCTGCCTCACACCTACCCTGTTGTCTCAGCAGGAGAACCAGATCCTGCACACTTAGCTTCAAACCTTGAACCTAGCAGCCTGGCTAATTAACTAATCTCTCATTTACCATCCCTCAGTAAACCAGTGATGGATATCATTTTAGAGGCAAGGAGGCCTAGTAGTAGAAAATCTTATGCTGAAAAATAGAAAAGATTCTGTGCCTGGAACCAACCTCAAGGGATGAGCACAGCAGTGCCCAACTTACCTCAGATTCTACAATACTTAACTGAGATACTTCACAAGGGCCTTTCTTTTTCCTCCATCAAAATTCATGCCTCAGCCATTTCAGCTCATTATAACACAGAATCTCCCCTCTTCGCTCATCCACTGCTCGAGTAGTTCCTCAGAGGGGCCAAAAAGTTAAGACCACCCAGGAGACCCCTAACTCCAGTCTGGGACCTTAACTTTAGATTGGAGAAACTCACTCTTCCTCCTTTCGAGCCAGCTGTTGGTGCAAATTTAAAATTCCTTTCTTGGAAAACAGCCCTCCTTTTAGCAATCACTTCAGCAAGAAGGGTATCTGAATTACAGGCCCTTATGGCAGTGGAGCCTTTCATCATCTTTCATGCGGACAGGATGTCCCTCAGAATCCATCCCTCCTTCATGCCCAAGGTGTTATCCAGTGTGACTCTTAATCAGTCCTTCATTTGCCAACCTTCTTTCCTAATCCACAGAACAAGGGAGAACAGATACTGCACTCTTTAGATGTGCACAGACAACTTAGATTTTACTTGGACAGGACTAAACCTCAAAGGAAATCTGAACAACTGCTGGTGGCATTTGCTGCAGGGGCAGAGGGGAAGGCTATTTCAAAGCAAACCATTTCTAAATGGATAGGCCATTGCATTCATTTCTGCTATAAGCACCATGGAAAACCTGTCCCACAGGGGAGCAGACCCCATTGAACCAGGGCTGCATCTACCTCTACAGCCTTTCTCAGAGGTGTCCCTACCAGGGACAGCCTAGAAGCTGCTACCTGGAGTTCTATACATACTTTCACCAAGCATTACCGTTTGCCAATTTTCTCTAAATCCAGAGCTAGCTTTGCCACTGCAGTCTTGCAGGGCCTTATAGCTGGTCCTAATGCTACCTGAATTCCTCCTCCCATCCTTAGCTTTGGGAATCTACCCAAATGTGATGACCGCAACAGTGAAACACGAAGAACATAGTACAGATGTTCTTCGTGTTTCACTGTTGCAGTCATTACATTTGGATAATCTGCTGGCAGGTTGCCCTCAGTCGGCCTGAATATCAGTCTTGGGTCTTGCTTTGGTTGCTGTCTCCTCTTCCATGACGTCAGGTCGTCAGGGGTATAAAACATGCAGCCAATGCCATTTTCTTTAGTCTTTCTTGCCGCGCGGTGCCCGAAGCAGAAGCAGTTCGCAAGTGCCAGTCGGCCGACTCATGAAATTTTCGCATTCGAGTTTCAGAACCGAAGTCTTCAATTAAAGCTAAGTACCCTGTTGGGGAAACTTTTTCTTGCTCCTTACCGATGTCAGTGAGAGTTAATAATTCTATTACTTGTGGAAAGCAAATACCTCATAAGGATTTTCATTTGTACTGTATTCCTTGCCTAGGCCCAGATCATAACGTGCCTTGCTGTCGGTTTTATGCTAGATTTAACCAACGCACTATTAAGCGTTGGTATATCTTTGCTTCAAAATATTTTGGATCCAGATTTAATTACCGTGAAATGTCGTCTGATAGCAGTCCGACTACCGGAGTTCACAAAAAATGCAAAGAAAAGGACCGAGACAGACCGTCGAGGTCCAAAACAGACGACAAACCTTCTCCTAAGCTACTCGCCGGTTTGCCGGTACTCAGGCGCTTTCGCAGCCCCTGATAACCCGCTACGTCCGAATCGCAGGCCTCTACCGAGACCCATGTGGAGTCCGGCATGCCGCGAGATTCTCAGAGTATTGTACCCGCGGATGTCTCTCCCTCAGATGGGTCAGGAGCTGCTGAGCAGACGCCAGCTTCTGAGGGTGTTTTCAGGCCTCAACATTTCTATATAAAACCGACGCCAGCTTCAAAAACAAAGACAAAAGTAACTGCTAAGGCTAAAAAACCGAGGCATGAGCCACGTGCTCAGGCCTCTGTGCCCAAAAAACAGATGATCAAAATGGCTGAAGACTTAATTACCTTGATCAGGGGTCCCAACCCTCCCCCTGATAAGAGGCCTAGGCAAGACGCTGATTATGAATCTTCAGATCAGGTTTCTATTTCTTCTGATGTTCATCGTGCATACAGCTGCAGTAATCACAGATGGGTTTTCTGCCGTCAGGCGGTCCCTCGGTCGGCCGAATTCCAAAGTCTTAGTCCGGCGTCTGTTGTCGCTCTCTCTTCTGACGTCAGTGAGGCCAGAGTATATAAGACACAGCCGACGCCATGTTCTTCAGTCTTTTTTGCCGCGCGGTGCCCGAAGCAGAAGCAGTTCACAAGTGCCGGTCAGCCAGCTCCTGAATTACGAAAATTTTGGGAACCGAAGTCTTCATTAAAGCCAAGTACTCCGTTGGGGAAACTTTTCTTGCCTCAGACCGATGTCAGAAAAAGTTAATAATTGTATTTCTTGTGGGAAGCAAATACCGCATAAGGATTTCCATTCCCTCTGTATACCTTGTTTGGGCCCAGACCACGACGTCTCGGGCTGTCGCTTTTGCGCTACCTTCAATAAACGCACTATTAAGCGTCTGGCGGAGTTCGCCCAACACTACTTTGGTAAAGCTTTTGATTATAAAATGTCATTGGACACTCCGACTACCGTTTTGTCCAAAAAACGCAAGGAAAAGGACCGACACGCGAGGCCCGCGGTCCCCGCCGACACCACGCCAAAACAGGCTACATGTGGTCCGGTTCTCAGCGAGACGCCTTTGCAGTCCCTGACTACCGACGACACTCCTTTGGCGATGTCCTCTGTACCCGAGACCGCTGGGACCTCGGCCCTTTCCCAGACTACAACCATCGAAGCCTTTGCTAATGTTGAGCCTACTAATGTGGACAGGTCCACCTCCACCCATGGTGTCTTTAGGCCCTCATCTTCTTTTTCAATTAAGGCCTTTACAAAATCCAAAGCAGCCAGGCATCCCACGAGGCCTGTTGCACAGGGCCCATCTCCAGGTCCCATGCCTAAAAAACAGATGCTTAAAATGGCTGAGGATTTAATTACTCTTATCAGAGGTTCTCAACCCCCTCCAGACAAGAGACCTAGAGTGGAGGAAGATTCCCCCTCTTCTGATCAGGGATCCATTTTATCAGAACATTCTGATGCAGAGGAACACTCTTACTCTCCTTTTGAGGATTCGGATGCAGAACAGTCCATCCCTTCTGTATCCCCTCCTGAGGATTTTTCCTTTGGGGAAACCTTGCACACCTTGAGGGAACACTTCCATTGGGAAGGCCAAGACTTTTCAGATTCCAAGAAAAGACTTGGGGAATTTCTTTTGTTACCTCAACACAGACCTCTGGCGATTCCCCCCCGTTTTGGACATACTTGATGTCTATTCGGAGGCTTGTCTTAACCCGGATTCTCTGCCTCCTGCACCAGTCAAACCTGATAGGTATTACAGAGTACCCAGCTCTCACCAATTTCTCTTCAAAAGCCATAATGCTGACCCTGAAACCATTTCACAAGGCCCCAAGGGATTGAAGGCCTCCACTGCCAAGAATCCACTTCCTTCAGAAAGGGAATCAAGATCTTTAGAAAGGTGGGGTAAAAAGGTATATACCTCGGCCACCCTAGCCATGAGGGCCTTAAATTGTCAGTTTCATATGCTTAAATATCAACAGTTCCTGTTATCACAATTAAGGAACAAAATGTCTCAACCTGAACAACCAGATTTAAAGGAGTTACAGGATATGATGCATAGTGCAGAGCAAGTGGGTAAACACACTTTACAATGTGGTTATGATGCCCTAGAGGCTTCAAGTAGAGCGGCTGCTACGGGATCAGTCATTCGCTGACATGCTTGGCTTGGAGAACAAAACTTGCCTGATCATGTGAAAGCTAAACTTCTAGATGCTCCTTTACAAAAGGATGTGCTGTTTGGTACTAATGCTGAGGAGATACTACAGAAAATGGAAGAAAAAGCCAAATCCATGCAAACTGTCAAAACCTTTTTCCAGGTCCAACCACCACGTTTTAGCAGAAATTGGCCTTCAAAAAACTGGTCCTTTCCAGCCACTGACAAGCCCCAAAGAGGTAGATACAGACGCACAAGGGGCAGAGGGCAATCACAAGGATCATATAGAGGACGACAATGGCAAACTCCAGCGCCAAGAGGTGGCGAGGACAGTGCACAACAATACAGGAAGCAAACCCAATGACTCCCTCATTTCCATGCCAAGTACGTCTCAGCTGGCAGCACCTTTGGGAGGAAAGCTAGCATTATTTGAAAACAATTGGCATATTGTCACAACAGACAAATGGATCCTGGACATTATAAACAGAGGCTACAAATTTCATTTCCACACTCTTCCAAAAATGAGAGAGGCATGCCAAACCTGCTACAGAATCAAAGGGCAGAGGCACAACTACAAATTTCAAAGCTCATAAGCATGAGAGCTATTCAAGAGGTACCTTCTCACGAACAAGGTCAAGGTTTTTATTCAAGACTTTTTCTGGTACCAAGGAAAGGAAACGACTGGAGACCCATTTTGGACTTATCCATCCTAAACACATTTCTACTCGTACCAAAATTCAAGTTGCTCACATTACAGCAACTTCTTCCCATGCTGGGCAAGGAGTTTTGGCTGGTAACATTGGACCTCAAGGAGGCATACCTGCATGTCCCAATCAGACAAAGCTGCAGAAGATACCTCAGATTTCTTGCAGGTTCAATCCACTTTCAATTCTCTGCATTGCCCTTTGGCTTATCTACTGCGCCCAGAGTATTCACAAAGTGCCTGGCATCAGTGATTGCTTACTGCAGACTTCAAGAGATACAAATTTACCCTTATTTGGACGACTGCCTGATCCAAGCGGACAGCAAACACATACTTCTGGAACATCTGACATATGTGACACGGCTATTGCATGCTCTGGGATACACAATCAACAAAGAGAAATCAAGGCTAACACCATCTCAGAAAATAACATGTTCTTCATCTCACATTGCTGCAGTCATAACTTATGGGTAGTCCGCTGTCCTCGGTTGGTACGTCGGTCATGGGCGCTCAGATCTGACATCAGAGCGTCAAGGTATTAAAGCGCATGACCGACGTCATTTCCTCAGTCTTTTTTGCCGCATGGTCCGAAGCAAAAGTAGCGTTTGCAAGTGCCATTCGGCGTTCTGAAATTTTCGTATTCTGAGTTTCAGACCGAAACCAAGTTGGGCTAAGTACCCGTTAGAATATTTTTGTTTTTTCTTGCCTCAGTTACTTCCGGATGTCAGAAAAAGTGAATAATTGTATTTCTTGTGGGAAACAGATACTGCATAGGGATTACCACTCTCTTTGTATTCCTTGTTTGGGACCGGAGCACGACGTAGTAGGGTGTCGCTTTTGTGCTAGGTTTAATAAACGCACCATTAAACGTAGGCTAGATTGTGCTAGGCTTGTCTTCGGTAAGCGGTGTAATTACAATATGCCGTCGGATCCTCCGCCCGCTACCGTGAAGAAGCGCAAAGATAAATCTTTAAAGTCCAAACAGGATGACTCGTCCGTTCCGGACGCCGGTTCTTTAGACACTACAGTGGATTTGGTTAATCCGGCCGAAGTTTCAACTGAGTCTCAGGGGGAGACGTTGGTTTTGCAAGATGTGGCCTCTCAGGAGTCAGGTCAAGCTGAGGGGGCCTCTCAGGTTACTGTTCTCCCTTCTTTTCCTAGGGTGGTTAGGCCTTCTCCTTCTGTCTCTAAGGTGCCCTCCAATGGCAGGCCTGGTTTGCCTTCCACAGGTGTCAGTCCTAGCTCTGCAGGTTCTGTGCCTAAAAAACATATGCTTAAAATGGCAGAAGATTTAATTACTTTAATCAGGGGTTCTATGCCCCCTCCTGATAAGAGGCCTAGGGTGGAGCCAGAAATGGAAAGTTTGGAGCAGGCTTCAGATTACTCAGAGTCTTCGGCTGAAGACATTCAGGATTTTCCTCCTTATTCTGATTCAGACGCAGAGGATTCCACTCCTCCTGCTTCTCCTCCAGAGGATTTTTCTTTTTCAGAAACCCTGCATTCCATGAGGGAGCATTTTAAATGGGAAGGTCAGGATTTCTCAGATTCCAGGAAGAGGCTTAGGGAATTTTTGTTTTTACCACAGCATAGGCCCTTGGCTATACCTCCTGTTTTGGATGTGGTTCAAGACGTTTTCTCTGAGGCTTCCCTTAATCCAGACTCTCTGCCTCCTGCGCCAGTTAAGCCAGATAGGTATTATAGAGTGCCTGAGGCTCATAAATATCTGTATAAAAGCTCTAGGGCCGATCCAGAAACTAGTAGCCAGGGACCTAAGGGTGTCAGGGCTTCTCTTGTAAAGAATTCAGTTCCTTTGGATAAGGAGGCTAGAAATTTGGAAAGGTGGGGTAAGAAAGTGTATACCTCTTCCACTTTAGCAATGAGGGCTTTGAATTGCCAGTTTCATATGTTGAAGTACCAGACTTTTCTCCTTACTCAGTTAAAATCTAAAATGGATGCTTTGGCAGAGGGCATAGAGTGTAAGGAATTACAGGATTTGGTACATGCCTCTGATCAGGTGGGTAAGCATGCTTTGCAGTGTGGTTTTGATGCTTTGCAGGCTTCCTCCAGGGTGGCTGCCACTGGTTCAGTTATTCGCAGGCACGCCTGGCTTAAGGATCAGAATTTGTCAGAGCATGTTAAAGCTAGGATTTTAGATGCTCCTTTGCAGTCTGAAAAATTTGGTTCTCCTGTGGAGTCTGTCTTGAAAAAAATGGAAGACAAGGCTAAGTCTATGCAGACTGTTAAAGATTTTTTGCAGGTGCAGCCCCCTAAGTTTAGCAGGAACTGGCCTGCTAAGGGTTGGACTTACCCTTCTTCTGATTCACAGTCTAGGGGTAGATCTAGACGTGGTAGGGGCAGAGCTCAGAGTTCTTTCAGGCCTAGGCCGTGGAGTTCACCAGCACAATCTACAGGTGAGGGCAGGGGTCAGTCCTTTCGTAAACAGGCCCAATGACCTGCATCTTCAGCTGCCAGATCCTTCCTGTCTGGCAGCTCCTTTGGGAGGAAAGTTGGCACTCTTCAAGCAAAATTGGTTTCTAGTCACCCAGGACAAATGGGTGTTGGACATTATAGACCGAGGCTACAAGTTTTATTTCCACACATTGCCTCCTTTCAAAGGCATGCCAGACGTTCCTCCTCAGCAAAGGTTAGAGGCTCACAAACAGATTTCTTTACTTCTTCAAATGGGGCTATACAGCAGGTCCCTCTGTCAGAAGTGGGCCTCGGATTTTACTCTCGCCTATTTCTTGTACCAAAGAAAGGAAACACTTGGAGGCCAATCTTGGATTTATCTATCCTCAACACATATCTGGACATTCCAAAATTCAAAATGTTGACGTTGCAACAACTTCTGCCTCTGTTGGGCAAAGATCACTGGATGGTAACTCTGGATCTCAGAGGCTTATCTTCATGTTCCTATCAGGCTCAGTTGCAGGAGATTCCTGCGTTTTCGGGCTGGGACTTTACATTATCAGTTCTCTGCATTGCCCTTTGGCTTATCTACTGCCAGGGTATTCACAAAAGTTCTGGCTCCAGTGATAGCCTTCTTCAGGTTAAGAGGAATACAAATTTATCCTTACTTGGACGATTGCCTGATTCTTGCTCAAGACAAGCACGAGCTTCTTCACCATCTGCAGTATGTTATGACAGTGTTAAGGTGCCTAGGGTATTCTGTGAACGAAACAAAGTCCAGTCTAGTACCCTCTCAGGAAATGTGCTTTCTGGGTGTGAGACTGAATACAGCTTCCCAGATGGCCTTTTTGACCCCGGACAAGCAAAAGAATCTTACACTTTACTTCCATCAATTGTCTCTACGGTCCAGGCTGACTGCAAGGACAGTCCTTCAAGCCTTGGGGTTCATGGCATCTTGTATTCTGGTGCTTCCCAATGCCAAACTGCATATGAGGAAGCTACAATGGTATCTCAAAAATGTATGGACACAACACTGCACTGGACACTGTCATTCAGATAATACCTTGTATTCAAAAGGAATTTTTGTGGTGGGCTCAGGAATGTCACCTGAACAAGGGACTCTCTGTGACCCGACCAGAGGCGAGTCAGATTTTAACGACGGATGCCTCGGACAAGGCCTGGGGAGCACACCTCAATGGAAAATGGGTTCAAGACACGTGGCCTGCCAGACTTCAACATTTACATATCAACTTGAAGGAAATGTTAGCAGTCCAGTTTGCATTGATGGCTTTCAAGGATTTACTTCTCCCAGGGCAGGTGTTGATTCAAACAGACAACACAACTGTCATGTGGTACATCAACAAGCAAGGGGGAACCCATTCGTACCCTCTTTGCAGGCAAGCTATGATTTTGTGGGAGACTGCTCTCAGTTTGCAACTCACTCTTCAAGCAAGGTTTCTGCCAGGAGCACAGAACTCCTTAGCAGATGTTTTGAGCAGACGGATAGTGGATCCCCACAGTGGAAATTGGATCCTCATGTATTTCGACAGTTGACAATGATATGGGGACTCCAGACATAGATCTGTTTGCTTCTCCACTAAATTTCCAGGTGCCAAAGTTTTGCACAAAGATGTTTCATCCCACAGCTTGGAAAGTGGATGCTCTATCATTCAGTTGGAGCAATCTTCACGTCTATGCCTTTCCGCCTCTGCCTCTTCTTCCAAAGGTTCTCTTGAAGGTCAGACAAGACAAGCCCTCCATGATTCTAATAGCTCCAGACTGGCCTCGACAGCACTGGTACCCTCTGCTGAGGAGTTTAGTACGGAACCTCCTTACCCTTTGCCTTTGATTCCACACCTTTTGACTCAGGAGGGCAATCATTTCCTCAATGTCAGGATTCAGTCCCTGCATCTAACAGCCTGGCATATTCTGTTCTAGAACCTGGAGGTGCAGCTTCCTCAAGTTTTGAATGTTATTTTGGAGGCCAGGAGGCCTAGTACAAGGAAAGTTTATGCTGATAAATGGAGGAGATTTTTATTTGGAGCAAAGCAAAGAGCTTTGATGTTTCCAGGCCTGATTTGAGTGTTTCTCTTCAATATCTTACAGAATTATTGGACAAGGGTTTGTCTTTCTCCTCTATAAAAGTTCATGCTGCAGCTATTTCTGCTCACTATGACTGTGATCCACCATTATTCTCTCATCCTTTGTTTAAGCAATTCCTTAGGGGCAAAGAACATAAGACCCCCGCGTAGAGCTCCTACTCCTGCTTGGGATCTCAATTTTGTGTTGGAAAAACTTACTTTACCTCCTTTTGAACCTGCAGCTACAGCTGAGTTAAAGTTTTTATCTTGGAAGACTGCTTTTTTGTTGGCCATTACGTCTGCTAGAAGGGTTTCTGAATTACAGGCTCTAATGGCAGTTGAACCATTCCTAATTTTTCATAAGGGCAGGGTATCTCTGCGTACTAACCCTACTTTCATGCCTAAAGTGGTTTCAAATGTGGCCTTGAACCAATCTATTCATTTGCCTACTTTTTATGCAGATCCCCAAAATAAAGGGGAGAAAATTTTGCACACTTTGGATATTCACAGGCAGTTGCGTTATTATTTGAGCAAGACTAAAGGGTTCAGACAGTCTCAGCAGTTGTTTGTTTCTTTTGCTTTGGGTTCTCAGGAAACCTGTTTCAAAACAAACTATTTCTAAGTGGATTGGCTTTTGTATTGCTTTTTGTTATTCTCACCATGGTAAGGAGATTCCAGCTGGAATCAGGCCTCACTCCACTAGGGCTACTGCCACTTCTACTGCTTTTTAAGGGGGGTAGCTACTAAAGATATTTTGGAAGCAGCTACTTGGAGTTCAGTGCACACTTTTTCTAAACATTACCATCTTCCTCTTTATTCCAAATCTAGGGCTGGATTTGCCACTGCAATCTTGCAGGGCATTTTGGCAGCCCCAATGCTTTATGATTTTGCCAGCCTCCCTTTACCTCTGCTTTGGGATTCTACCCATAAGTTATGACTGCAGCAATGTGAGATGAAGAACATAGTACAGTTTTGTACCTACCATAAATGTAGATGTTCAAGATCCACATTGCTGCAGTCCAATTACCTCCCTCCTTCCCTCTGTAGTTTGGAGTGGTGGTATGATTTGGGTTGTAGCTGTTTTTGTACATGGTTTTAGGGAGTTATTCTATTTTTGGCTGTGGCCTTTATTTTTAGGGCCTTCTGACATCTGGGGCAAGAAAAGACTGAGGAAATGACGTCGGTCATGCGCTTTAATACCTTGACGCTCTGACGTCAGATCTGAGCGCCCATGACCGACGTCAGCCTAATACTTTGGTATTCGGGCCGACCGAGGACAGCGGACTACCCATAAGTTATGACTGCAGCAATGTGGATCTTCGAACATCTACATTTATGGTAGGTACAAAACTGTACTTTTCCTGGGTGCCAACTTGGACACAAACACCCAGATGGCCTATCTTACGCCAGAAAAACAGGGGCAACTATCTCAGTACTTCAAAATACTAGCAAAAAGTACCAGGCTTACTGCAAGGAAAATCCTGCAGGCTCTGGGATTCATGGCATCTTGCATTCTTTTAATCCCATGTGCAAAGCTGCATATGAGGAAACTTCAATGGTACCTAAAAAACCTTTGGTCTCAACACAGTCACAGTTTGGAAGCAATAATACCAATAATCCCATGTTTGCAAAAGGAATTTCTATGGTGGGCCCAAGCATGTCAAGCAAACACAGGCCTCCCATTCTGCAAGCCTCAAGCAGAGCAAGTTATCACAACAGACGCCTCAGATTACGCTTGGGGGGCGCACATGACGGACAGGTGCATCCAGGGCAAATGGTCCCAAAAAGAAAAGCACCTCCACATCAATCAAAAAGAAATGCTAGCAGTAATAAATGCAATTACAGCTTTCAACGACTTCCTGCATCCAGGGCAATTACTGATAACAAACAACACCACAGTAATGTGGTACATAAACAAACAAGGAGGAACACATTCATACCCCTTGTGCAGACTAGCCATGACCCTTTGGAACTTGGCTCTGGAATGGCAAATCGAACTTCAAGCACAGTATCTGCCAGGATTGGAAAACACGCTGGCAGACAAATTAAGCAGAAATATGACAGATCCACACGAATGGAAGTTACATCCGCAGGTGTTTGCAGAAATAACCCAAGTGTGGGTGAGGCCAGACATAGATCTTTTTGCCTCCCACAGGAATCATCAATTGGAAAAGTTTTGTTCACGGACCTTTCATCCAAAGGCCTGGAGAGTGGACGCCCTTTCATTCAGTTGGACAGCATGGACAGTTTACGCATTCCCACCTCTGCCTCTTCTGCCCAAGGTACTTTTGAAAGCAAGAGCAGACAGACCGAAGATGATACTGATTGCTCCAGATTGGCCAAGGCAACACTGATACCCATTGCTGAGGAGCCTAACACATACTCCTCCCTGGTCCCTGCCTCTAGTGCCTCTTCTGCTGACTCAGCACAGTTACAAAACTCTCCACAGTCAGCTGAAAACACTCAGTCTCGCTGCATGGAAAATTCCTTAACACCACAACAGACCCTACTCTCCAAGGAGGTGCAGGATGTCATTTT
Source organism: Protopterus annectens (assembly GCF_019279795.1). Classification (NCBI taxonomy): domain Eukaryota; kingdom Metazoa; phylum Chordata; order Ceratodontiformes; family Protopteridae; genus Protopterus; species Protopterus annectens. The sequence goes on from NC_056739.1 coordinate 427,618,038, forward strand.
GGAGGCCAGAAGGCCATCTACTAGAAAAGCTTACTCCGCAAAATGGAAGCAGTTTTGTTCTTGGAATGCGAAAAAAGGCCAGGACCCTAGAAAACTGAACTTGCCTCAGGTATTACAGTATCTAGCTGAGCTGCTGAACAGTGGACTTTCATTTTCTTCCATAAAAATCCATGCCTCAGCTATTTCTGCAGAATACAACACGGATCCTCCTTTATTTTCTCACCCACTCTTACGACAGTTCCTCAGAGGGGCTAAGAATATTAGACCACCAAGGAAACAACCAATACCAGCCTGGGATCTTAATTACAAACTAGAAAAATTAACATTGCCTCCTTTTGAACCAGCTGCCTCAACAGATTTGCAATATTTGTCCTGGAAAACTGCCTTCCTTCTGGCTATCACTTCAGCTCGTAGAGTTTCGGAATTACAGGCTCTCATGACGGTGCAGCCCTTTCTCATTTTCCATCAGGACAGGGTTTCCCTTCGTACCAACCCATCTTTTATGCCTAAAGTGGTATCTAGGGTAGCTTTAAATCAAGCCATACACCTTCCTACCTTTTACCCCAATCCTCAAAACAAAGGGGAAAGGCTGCTACATTCCTTAGACATCCATAGGCAGCTACGTTACTACGTTACTATTTGGACAGAACAAAGTCCTTCAGGAAATCAGAACAACTCTTTGTGTCCTATGCTGTAGGGGCTCAAGGGAAGCCAGTTTCCAAGCAGACTATTTCAAAGTGGATAGGCCACTGCATACGGTTTTGTTATTCCTATCATGGGAAATCTGTTCCTACAGGTATTAGACCACACTCCACCAGGGCCACAGCTACTTCTACAGCCTTCCTCAGAGGAGCTCCTACCAAAGATATTCTGGAGGCAGCCACTTGGAGTTCTGTACATACCTTCACAAAACGCTACCACCTGCCTTTATATTCCAGAACAAGAGCAGGCTTTGCCACTGCTGTTTTGCAGGGCATTCTGGCTCAACCCAGTTCCTCCTAGTACCTACCACCCTGTGCGTAGCTTTGGGCCTCTACCCATCTGTGATTACTGCAGCTGTATGCACGATGAACATAGTACAGTTTTGTACCTACCATAAATGTAGATGTTCGAGTGCTAATACAGCTGCAGTACAGGTTTCCCTCCCTCCTTCCCCACTTGGTAAAGGCATGGGGCCTAACAACCTCTTCATACAACCTGACTGGGTTATCCTTCTATGGTTTATTTGCTTGCTACCACTGATTTTGGATTATATTGCATTGCATGTATACGCATATAAGCATAATTTATGTATTGCCTCCTTCGGGGGGGCACCTGACATCTGGGGCAAGAAAGACTGAAGAACATGGCGTCGGCTGTGTCTTATATACTCTGGCCTCACTGACGTCAGAAGAGAGAGCGACGACAACCGACGCCGGACCAAGACTTTGGAATTCGGCCGACCGAGGGACCGCCTGACGGCAGATAACCCATCTGTGATTACTGCAGCTGTGTTAGCACTCGAACATCTACATTTATGGTAGGTACAAAACTGTACTATTCCTCTTCTGATCAAGAATTTTCTATACCACCCTATGAGGATTCAGATGCAGAGGAATCCATCCCATCTGCATCTCCTCCTAAAGATTATTCTTTTGGAGAAACCTTGCATACTTTGAGGGAACATTTTCATTCTGAGAGTCAGGATTTCTCAGAATCAAAAAGAGGCTTAGGGATTTCCTCCTGCTTCCTCAGCATAGGCCTTTGGCCATACCTCCTGTATTAGACATTGTTGATGTGTTTTCGGAATCAAGCATGGCTCCAGATTCCCTACCTCTGGCTCCTAGTAAGCCAGACAGATATTACAGGGTTCCTGACTCCCACAAATTTTTATTCAAAAATCCTGCTGCTGACCCTGAAAACTATCTCACAGCGTCCCAAAGGTGTAAAGGCCTTAACAGCTAAGAATCCTACCCCCTCTGATAGAGATTCCAGGGCGCTGGATAGATGGGGAAAAAAGGTTTACGCGTTTGCAACCTTGGCAATTAGGGCCTTAAACTGCCAGTTTCATATGCTTAAATATCAACAGGTTGTTATGGGATTATTGAAACAGAAAATGATGTTGATTTCTGAATGTGTGGAAAATAAAGAATTACAGGAATTATTGCATGCAGCAGAACAGGTTGGAAAGCATACTTTGCAATGTGGTTTTGATTCCTTGGGGGCCTCTTGCAGGGCCGCAGTTACTGGATCTGTGATGAGAAGGCATGCTTGGTTCAAGGAGCAAAATCTGCCTGATCATGTTAAAGCTAAATTGTTGGATGCACCTTTACAGCATGATACTCTGGTAATAAGGCAGAAGAGGCTTTAAAGAAAACAGAAGACAAAGCTAAGTCTGTGCAAACTGTAAAAGATTTACAAGTGCAGCCACCCAGATTCAGTAGGCACTGGCCTACTAAAAATTGGTCCTTTCCTGTGTCCGACAGAGCCTCACGGGGCAAATCCAGGCACTCAAAAGGCTCTAGATACCAATCACAGGTTTCTTGCAGGTCAAAGCAATGGGGGGCCCCTCTACCTCCAAATCTGGAGGAAACTAAGCACAACCCTACAGTAAGCAGTCTCAATGACTTCCCTCTACCATCACCAACCACTTATCTTTTGACAGCCCCCTTGGGGGGGAAATTAGCACTTCCTGCTCAAAATTGGCAGTTAATAACCCAGGACAAGTGGGTACTAAACATAGTATCCCAGGGGTACAGATTTCATTTCCATACCTTGCAAATTTCAAATGGTTGGCCAGATCTGCCACAATGGGCAGAGGCTCACCTACAAACACAAGGTGCAAGGTTTGTCTCTCACATGGGGATAATTGACAAGGCTTAAAATTGCTCGCAAGGGCAGTTAGCCTAGTGCTAATCTATAAACATGTTACGTCCCTCATGGATATGGGGGCTATTCAACCAGTACCAGAACGGGGGCTATTCAACCAGTACCAGAACAGGAAAAAGGGCAAGGTTTTTATTCAGACTGTTCCTGGTACCCAGAAAAGACAATGCCTGGCATCCAATACTGGATTTATTGATTTTGAACACATTCTTGGACATCCCAAAATTCAAAATGCTGACTGTACAACAGCTTCTGCCCATGCTGGGCAAGAACGCTTGGTTAGTGACTTTAGACTTAAGAGGCATACCTGCATATCCCAATAAGGGAATTGTGCAGAAGATACCTCCGCTTCAAGGCTGGTTTTATGCATTACCAATTCTCTGCACTGCCCTTTGGCTTGTCTACTGCACCTAGGGTCTTTACAAAGTGCCTTGCACCAGTAATTGCATTTTGCTGACAAAGAAGCATACAAATCTATCCTTACTTGGACGACTTGTCTCATTCAAGCAGAAAACAAGGACCTTCTTCTTCAACATCTGGCGTTTGTAAAAAGGCTTCTAACATGCCTAGGGTACACAATAAACAAAAAGAAATCACAACTGGTACCCCCTCAAAAGATTACATTCCCGGGTGCAAGCTTGAATACAACTGCCCAGATGGCTTACCTTACGGCAAACAAAGGCAACTGACTATTTACTTCAAACAGATGGCAACAAAAACCCAGTTATCTGCAAGACAAATTCTGCAGGCTTTGGGGTTCATGGCATCCTGCATTCTACTAATTCCATATGCAAGACTGCATATGAGGAAACTAGAGTGGTATCTAAAAAGTTTATGGAGTCAACATTGTCACAGTCTGGAAACAATGATTCTTCTCATTCCCTGCCTACAACAGGAGTTTCTTTGGTGGGCAGAGACATGTCAACAGAACATGGGAAGGTCTTTCACTCTACCCCCTGCCACCCAAACCCTAACTACAGACGCATCAGACTATGCTTGGGGGGGCCCACCTGGCAGGGAGATGCATTCAGGGCATATAGAGCCCAAAACAAATGCATCTGCATATCAACCAGAAAGAGATGTTAGCTGTTCAGAATGCCCTGACAGCCTTCAAGGACTTACTTCACCCAGGACAACTACTGATAAAGATGGACAACACCACGGTTATGTGGTACATAAACAAGCAGGGGGGTACACATTCCTACCCCCTTTGCTGACTAGCCATGGCATTGTGGAACACAGCCTTGACTTACCAAGTATACATCTTCAAGCTCAATTCCTGCCAGGAAAAGAAAATACTCTGGCAGACGACCTAAGCAGAAATCTTATGGACCCTCACGAGTGGAAACTGAATCCACAAGTCTTCAGCATGATAATAGGGAAATGGCGGAGTCCAGACATAGATCTATTTGCCTCTCCCCAGAATTATCAACTGGACAAATTCTGCACAAGGACTTATCACAGACAAGCATGGAAAGTGGATGCCCTATACTTCAGTTGGAGAAACCTATCAGTCTACGCCTTTCCTCCTCTGCCTCTTCTTCCCAAGGTCTTACTAAAGATCAGACAAGAAAAAAACAAAAATGATCCTAATTGCCCCGGACTGGCCTCACCAGCACTGGTACCCAATTCTAAGGAATATGTCTCAACTCCCTCCTTAGTACTTGCCTCAAATACCTCATCTACTGTCTCAGCAGAACAATCAAATTCTGCACAATCAGCTCCAAACTCTGAACCTGGCAACATGGCTGATCATGTAATTATTCAAACATCACCTCTCAGTAAACCTGTGATGGATGTCATTTTGGAGGCTAGAAGGCCTAGTACTAGAAAACTTATGCTGATAAATGGAAGAGATTCTGTGCCTGGAACCAAGCACAAGGAATAGGCACAGCAAAGCCCAATATTCCTCAGATTTTGCAATACTTAACTGAGATGCTTCACAAGGGCTTATCTTTCTTCAATAAAAATCCATGCCTCTGCCATCTCGGCTCATTACAACAGAGTCTCCCCTCTTTTCTCATCCCCTGCTAAAACAGTACGTCAGAGGGACCAAAAATTTAAGGCTTCCCAGGAGAGCGCCAACTCCTGCATGGGGCCTTAATTTTGTGCTGGAAAAACTCGCCATACCTCCTCTTGAACCAGCAGCTATTGCGGATATAAAATTTCTTTCTTGGAAGACTGCCTTTCTTTTGGCAGTCACTTCAGCTAGAAGGGTTTCAGAACTACAGGCTGTCATGGCAATGGAGCCTTTCTTAATTTTTTACCCAGACAGGGTGGCCCTCTGGGCCAATCCTTCTTTTATGGCTAAGGTGGTATCCAGTGTGGCTCTTAACCAGACCATTCACCTGCCAACTTTCTTCCCAAATCTGCAGAACAAGGGGGAGCGGATTCTGCATTCATTGGATGTACACAAACAAACAACTAAGATTCTGCTTAAACAGGACAGAAACTCTATGAACGTCTGAGCAACTACTGGTGGCATTTGCTGCAGGATCAGCGGGGAAGGCTATATCAAAGCAGACTATTTCTAAATGGATAAGCCACTGCATTTGTTTTTCCTACTTGCACCATGGTAAACCTGTGCCCAAGGGGATCAGATCCCATTCCACCAGGGCTGCCTCTACTTCAGCAGCTTTTCTCAGAGGGGTTGCTACCAGAGACATTCTAGAAGCTGCTACTTGGAGCTCATGTCATACGTTCACAAAGCATTACCATTTACCTCTGTTTTCTAAATCCAGGGCAGGCTTTTCCACTGCAGTCCTGCAGGGCCTTATAGCTGCTCCTACTGCTGTTTAGTTCCATCCTCCCCATCCATAGCTTTGGGATTCTACCCAAATGTAATGACTGCAACAGTGAAACACAAAGAACATAGTACAGTTGTGTACACTTACCATAAATGTAGATGATCTCTGCCTAACATACAAAGCTATGTCAAGCCCAGGGCTGTTGGACATGCTCCACTTGAAGAAATCCCAGTCCCTCCGAGCTACGCACTCTAGGGACCTAAACCTTGTCACCACAATAAACAGAACATGTCGGAGGGATAGATTCCTGTCCCAGAGACTTCCCATACTCTGGAATGAACTACCTATCTATATCAAACAAAGCACCTCATTAGCACTCTTCAAGAAAAGTCTTGATGATTTGATGGGAAATTCACCCCGGGGATTACCTCTGTGGCTCTGCTCGACAGTGGCACAGAAAAATAATTTTCTTGGGTGGCAAAAGCCAGGGTACCTTTTTGTCTATGCTTGTATAGGCCCCAGGGCTTTTAGCCTAGTACCTACCTATGAACCTGTGATGTAATGTGATCCTATCTCGCCTACATTCTCTACAGATGGGTTCGGAGCCGATCCTCGGCTCCGACTCGGCGCTATACAATAGAACGCAGTCTCTTATTGGCCGAGTCACCTCATATCCCAGGATGCACCACCGCTACTTCCCCAGATCTCGTTTGCCGCTTTCCAGCATAGACGTGGTCTCGGACTTGGCTGAGCTAAGTACCTCTAGTCAGAAACTTTTTCTGTCAAATTTCTCTCTAAAACTCACCCAATAGCTGTTTTAACGGGTAGTGTTGTTGTGTGATTGTTTTTTTGGTACCTTTTTGTGGAAGATTGTGTATTTTTGTTGGTAAAAAGGTTCCGTTTAAGTTAGAGGGGCCTAGCCCTGCCTTAGGTGTTTAAATTAGAGCCTAGTTGTCGGTGTTAACTGTTTTGTCTGTAATTGTTAAGTTTTTCTTTAAAACCATGTCTAAAGAACATAGACCTTCCAGTTTTAAAAAATGTGTTAAGTGTGGTTACAAAATGTCTATAACGGATGATCATTCCTTGTGTGTATATTGTTTAGGTAGGTCCCAAACATCTCCAGGAGTCCTGTAGCGTTTGCCACGCTTTTTCCTCTCGAGTCCTCCAAGAGAGGAAAAACAAATTGATTTTAAAAGGGCTCATTGCCCCTTCTTTTGAGGAAGCCTTATCCTCTTCTTCTCCTACTGGCAAGAAGAAAAAATCTTCGGCTCCGACCAGTCCGTCGGATCCGATAGCTAAAAAGTCTAGGCAGGCTTCTCCGTCGGCTCCACGGACTTCGGAGCCGAGGCGAACGGTCTGCCTCGATGTCTCCAGCCTCGACTCCTCTGGCTTTGGAGTCGAGAGCTCGGGCATCGAGAGGCGTGTCACCTTCATAGGCTCCACTGCCTTCGGAGCCGATGGAGGTTGCCCGCTCAGACACTTCCACTTCGGTGCCGAAGTCCACATCGGCTCCAAGGGAGATTGCAATAGTAGTGGAATCTCCCTCGGCGCCGATACGCCTCGAGCCTTTACGGAGCCGGTCCCCCAGTCTTTTGGAGCCAGCGGAGAAGTCGACTCGGACCCGGTCGGTCTCTTCTCGTTCTTTGAGGATGTCCGATTCGGACGTAGACAGGGTGCTTCAGAAGCTTTTCCAGTCACCGGTCTTCGCTAAATTGATCTAGACTCCTGCCCAGTTGGCTCTGGAGCCGATCCCCCATCCTTCTACTTCTATTCCTCCTCCGACAGCCTTGGCGCCGTTGGAGTCGGTGTTGGTGGATCCGGTCGAAGTTATCGAGTCTGCTCCGACTCCAACTTCAATCCCGTCCCTCGGGTCGGGGTTTGGTACGTGGACCTCCTCACTCGGCCCCGGGGGGGATGCTTCGGATCCGATCCTTTCGGTTCCGAGCCTCCCTCTAGGTGCGTCGGCTGCGGGGGCTCCGGTTACTGTTGTGGCCTCGGGGACGGACCTTCCCAGGATTCTGGGGGTCCGGCCTTCGATGCCATGAGAAGTGCTTTAGCCAAATCTTCTGTGGCCACTTCGACCTTTCCACCACCACCACCTTCCTTGGGCATGGAGACTGCCGCTTCTGGAATCCCCCTGTCTCGTGACAGCGGAGCCCCTGGGCCTGTGGTTACCCCCATTGGCGGTTCCCTTCTTCCTGGAGGTTCCTCCGACACCCTTTCGGAGGAACCGCCCAGGAAGAGACAGTGTAAGAGGAAACACGTCGACTCCCCTGACGAGTCCCTCACATCGGATACCGACCTTGATGATGCGGAGGGGTCCCCAAAGTCGTCTTCGGAAGATGTCTCCTTTGCGGACATTTTGGAAATCCTTAAACACCGAGGCGACTGGCAGTCCAAACCCCCTTCCGCTGAGGAGTCGGTGTTCCTCAAGGCCTTCGGGGCTCAGCCCTCCGCCTCCTGGGTGTCTCCGCCCTTCGATGAGCTTCTGGATTTGATCTCTCGAAGGGCGTGGGAACACCCGGATTCTGTGGAACCGGTGCCAGCTCGTCCCAATAAGTGTCTCTCGGCACCCCCGGACAAGGATTTTTTTTTATCTAAAGGTGTGGCTGTAGATGCTATGGTGGTGGTATCTGCCACCCAACAAGATGTGGCAGAGGCTTCGACGTCCATCCATCCCCCTAATAAAGAGTCTAGGAGCATGGATCGGTACGGCAAGCGCACTTTCTTCAGCGACCTTTACGTTAAGGTCTCTGAATTATCTGGCACACTTCACCAGACTACAGAGGGATCTGATCAAGGAGCTGTCGGATGCCCTCTCGGGTAACTTACCTGAACAGTTAACACAGATGGTTAACTCTCAGTTGGCTACCCTATCCTCATTATCTAACTCGTCCATGAGGCTCATTTCCTATGCGGCCGAAGGAGCGAGTAGAGCGCTTGGACAGGTGTTGCTCACGGAGACAAGCCTGGCTACGCCTGTGTCATTTTGCAGAGGCCTTTAAGTCTTCCTTTGCCGACGCCCCCTTTGATGGGTCCTCATTGTTTGGACCCAAGGTAAAGGACACTTTGACTCGCTGCGAACAGGAGGGTAAGACCTTGGCTGCCATAGGAGCCCGCTTCCACTCCCTCAGGCCTTATCCCAAGGCCCGGGAGGGAAAATGTGGTTCCGTAAGTCTCAGAAGCCTTACTCGCAGCAGAGCGACCCCTTCTAGAGGCAGAGGAGGGGGAAATTTTTCAGGGAGACGCCGTCCCAGAGGCGGCGGAGGCCCCCGCAACACTGGAGACCGCGAGTCCTTTCGTGGCTCCTCCTCCTTCCAGCATCCCTGAAGGAGTACCCGACTGTGCAGCTCGGGAGCCAGTCGGGGGTCGTTTCTCGAAGCACCTAAAGGCCTGGGAAGATATTACTCAGGACCAATGGGTGCTTCGAATCATTGCTGGAGGTTACTCCATCCCCTTTGTTCAACCCCCCTCACCAGTCCAAAGAATCCCGGACCCACCACCCAGTCAGCGGGATCATGCAGCCAACGAAGTATCAAAGCTGCTTCAAAAAGGAGTCATCCAACCTGTCCCCACAGACCAGGCCGGATTAGGGACTTACTCAAGATTCTTTTTGGTGCCAAAAAAGACCGGGGACTTGAGACCCATTCTGGATCTCAGCAAACTAAACCGATTTGTAAAGAAGTCCAAATTCCGGATGGTCACTCTACAATCCATTCTCCCGCTGCTGGAGAAAGGAGTTTGGATGTGCTCCATAGACCTCAAAGACGCCTACTATCACATTCTGATGGATCAGGCGTCGAGGAGACACTTACGCTTCAGCCTAGGAGACAGTCATTTTCAGTTCCGAGCACTGCCCTTTGGTCTCACCACAGCCCCCAGGGTGTTTACCAAATGTTTGGCAGTCGTGACTGCTCACTTGAGAAGTCTAGGATTCCAGGTGTTTCCATACCTAGACGACTGGCTCCTAACTGCCGCCTCCAGGCATCTACTCTTGGAAAATTTAGCAGCCACTATAGCACTGGGCAAATCCTTAGGAATCAGCTTCAATTGGTCAAAATCTGTATTGCAACCATCTCAGCGTATTCTGTTTATCGGTGCAGAAATAGATTCAAGGCAGATGCGAGTCTATCTTCCTGCAGAAAGGATCGCGACGCTTCAGTCTCAGGTTCGGGCCTTAATCCTCAGACGTCGTGCTCCAGCAAGAATGGTCCTACAACTGTTGGGCTCCATGGCAGCCACCATTCTTCTGGTCCCCTTGGCAAGGTTGCACATGAGGATACTTCAGTGGCTCCTCTCAGTCCAGTGGTCTTATCAGGACCGTCCCCTCAGTCACTGCATTCTGATCACGGACACGTGCAAACAGGATCTTCGTTGGTGGCTTTTATCCCCCAATCTGAATCAAGGGCGACCCTTCGTTCCCCCACTCCCCTCTGCCACGCTGACTACGGACGCCTCCCAGACAGGGTGGGGGGGTCATTATCTGGACAGGTCGGTCCAAGGCACGTGGCACCCCGACGAGAGTCTTCTTCATATCAATATCCTGGAGATGAGGGCGGTGCTTTTAGCGTTGCAAGCACTACACGATCACCTCCCCCAGGGTACAATTGCCATTCAATCCGACAGCATGTCGGTAGTCTGGTACTTAAACAAGCAAGGAGGAACCAGGTCCTATCCCCTTTGCAGAGAGGCCAGGAACCAGGTCCTATCCCCTTTGCAGAGAGGCCATGAGAGTATGGGATTGGGCGATTGCTACCAAGCGTTTTCTAAGGGCAACGCACATTCCGGGGAAATCCAACGTGATAGCCGACAGACTGAGCAGAACTATTCTCTCCCCTCATGAGTGGTCCTTGAACAACAGAGTGATAACACAGATTTTCACAAGATGGGGAGTCCCCTGTTGCGATCTCTTCGCAAGCCCCCTCAATGCGAAATGTCACCACTTCTTCACTCTGACCCCAGTTTCGGGGGAGACCCCCAAGGACGCTGTAGTCCACGCTTGGCCCTCCGGTCTGCTATATGCCTTTCCACCGGTTCCCCTTCTCCCCAAGGTGATTCAGAAGGCGATTCGCTTGAGAAGCAGAATGATATTAATCGCCCCATACTGGCCTCGCAAATCTGGTTCACCTTTCCTCACAGGTCTGCACTGGAGGTGCCTTGGTTCCTGGACCAAGTTCCGGACCTTTTGACTCATCAGTCAGGACAACTCCATCAGTCCCTCCATTCGTTGAAGTTGACAGCCTGGCTACTCCTCTTCCAACCATAATTAGGAGCCACTCTTTGGCTCCTGAAGTCATGCACATCTTGTCTTCGGCCCACAAGACTTCCACAAAGAAGATATATAGCAGTAAATGGAAGAGGTTTGCTATTTGGGCCCAACTCCGAGGATTAGACCCAATGACAGCCTCGGTATCAGAAGTACTGAAGTTTTTAGCCTCCCTGTTCCAGCAAGGTTGCTCAGTATCTACCATCAAAATACAATTGGCAGCTATTTCCAATTTTCATGAAAGTGTGCAACCTCCCTTAATGAGCAACAAGCTCTGTAAAGCCTTTATTAAAGGAACTTGGCTTTTACGACCCCCCACTTCTCAACCTGCACCTCCGTGGGATCTGAATGTGGTATTAGGTGCTTTAACCTCACCACCCTTTGAGCCGGCAGCAACCTGTGATCTGAAATTCCTTTCTTGGAAAACTGCCCTTCTAATTGCTATTACTTCAGCCAGAAGGGTTTCAGAACTTCAGGCTCTATGTGTTAAACCACCTTACTTGGTATTCCACAAGGATAGAGTATCTCTTAGGCCAAACCCATCTTTTATACCAAAGGTTTGTTCTAATTTCTGTCTGCAACAGTCCCTGGAGCTACCGGTCTTCTTTCCCAAATATTCCAATAGAGCTGAATATACTTTTCACTGCTTAGATGTGCACAGGCAATTACGCTTCTATTTGGATAGGACACACAAAGCACGGAAATCAGATCAACTGTTTGTGTCCTTTTCGGATAATAGATTAGGCAAAGCCATCACTAAAGTCACTATTGCCAAGTGGATCAGGGACGTTTATCTCATCTCAAACAAGGAGCTCATAGCTCCGGTTAAAGCTCATTCTACTAGAGCTATGGCCACTTCGGCAGCCTTTCATTCCAAGCTCTCTATTGGCGACATTTGTGCGGCTGCCACGTGGACATCTTCACACACCTTTGTTTCTCACTACAAATTAGATGTGGCATCCAGGGGTCGAGCTTCCTTCGGTTCCACAGTTCTCAGGAGTGTTTTCCAGTGAGCCACCCGGGAATTAGGTGCTAGGGACGCTGTCCCATCTGTAGAGAATGTAGGCGAGATAGGATTACATTACATCTTTTAGTTATGTACTTACCATAACTTTAGATGTATGGGATCCATCTCGCCTACATTCCTAATAACCCACCCTCCATCCCCCTGCCTTGTAGACCAGGAGAGACCGGACGATCCAAAATTGATCTTCTTTCCTCTCTTGAAAGACTTGAGTATGTTATGACAATAGTATGTCTCTGTGAACATGAATGCGAACAAACAAGATCTGGGGAAGTAGCGGTGGTGCATCCTGGGATATGAGGTGACTCAGCCAATAAGAGACTGCGTTCTATTGTATAGCGCCGAGTCGGAGCCGAGGATCGGCTCCGAACCCATCTGTAGAGAATGTAGGCGAGATGGATCCCATACATCTAAAGTTATGGTAAGTACATAACTAAAAGTTAGTGTGTATTCACTGTTGCAGTCTGGATTACCCACCCGTCAGCCCCCTTTCTATACCTTTTATTTCCTTCACTATACTCAAAAGCCTTTGTGGTGTGTTTGCTTTTAGGTGAGGGTAAAGTTTGTGTGTAAAGTGCATTTATATATTTATAGTTGTATATATATATTTTTGCTCCCCATTTGGGGGGCACCTGACATCTGGGGCAAGAAAAACTGATTAAAATGGCATCGGCTGCATGTTTTATACCCCTGACGACCTGACGTCATGGAATAGGAGACAGCAACCGACGCAGGGCCCAAGACTTTGTTTTCAGGCCGACTGAGGGCAACCTGCCAGCAGATTACCCAAATGTAATGACTGCAACAGTGAATACATTTGAACATCTACATTTATGGTAAGTGTACACAACTGTACTTTTCTAAGAAAGGTGGTGCCAAAATCCAAGATACAAAGTTACAAAACATTTTGTTACCTTCATAAAATCCTAGTGCATTTTGATTACTAGAAGCTAAAAAAAATGTATACAAACATAGAAGTTAATGCCAATAATAAAATTGCATTAGTTGCTTTGTGTACTAAAAAAAAAGGTATGTCATTTCATAATAAAAATAAAACAATACCTGCTTTCAACTTTAAAATAAGTTTGATCGATATGTACTCATTAAGTCCTGGGGGTGGGGGGTAGTGGCATTTAAGAGAACTTGCCAGTACAGTTCCCTTTTCTCCACTAAGGTCTCTGTCGCCCCCTCTGTCTAGTACACCCACCTTTTCCAAAATAACAAATACAAATTTCTTGAAATCAGGATATGTAATGGAATGTTTATAAAGTGCATTACTTGTGTTTCTGCTCTTAATAGCATAAAGATGCTGAGAAATTCTCATATGTAAGGGGCTGTTAGTTTTGCCAATATAAAAAGCTGAACAAGTGGCACAAAAACTAATATAAACAACCCCCCTGGTGTTGCAGTCATTTTTACCTTTAACAGTAAGCAAGAATGGGCAACCTTGAACAAGGAAACTACTAGCTTCCAGGATATACATGCATTGTCAGCAGGCCCCACATTTTTTCATTCCACACCTGCTCCAAAGCCACAAAACTGTATTTTATGTTCTTTCCGTGTAGTACATTATTGTTATCCTTTCCAGCTGGTCAGGTTAGCTGGCAGAGTTTGCTGTTATCATTTTGGAGTACTTACGGCTTTTCCATAACTGTGTTTTAGCCGCTAGATTTTGCTGTTTCCTTTTGGTATTGGATCTGTGTTTTACTGGATTGTAGTGTACCTTGAAAAAGAAATGAGGGTTGCAGACTTCTAAAGAGTGCAGATCTTGTGCATCAATCCCAAGCATGAAAGGAAAAGTTGGAGTTGGAGACAGTAGGTCCCACTCCCTCAGCTGATTCTAGTGCTTCACCAAGCATGTATGAAACCATTATGAGAAAGTTGTCAGCCGAAAAAGATGTTACTGCTTTAACAAGAAACCTACAAAGACTTGATACTGGCAAGGACTCTGAGTGTTGCACTTGATTCTCTGGCAGTTATTTCAGTCTCATGCCCAAGATGTTTCCCCAGTTTAAAAAAAAAAAAAATTAGCCATTTTGATATTCAGAAATCATACCCAGGCCCCTCTTCCCCTGTATCTGTTGAATCCACAGGTCTGCATCTTTCAAGCTGGACAAAGTGGTAGGTGGGGGTCTTGATGATCCTGTGTGTCATCTTCTGATAAGGTTGGAGGCTTAAAAGCACGGTTGCTGCCTAACTTGTATGAGCATGCTTCTGACTAGTGCTGTGTGTGAGCCCCAGTTCCATCTTGACCATCGATCAATCTATTATCCTTTACATAGATGGCTGCCGTGGGGGTTGATGGCCTTTACTATGCCTGCCCCAACATTGACTGTGCCTTTGACATCAATTGTTTGACCTTGGGTCCCCTGAGGCTAAGCCTAGTGTCAACTGGGACTAATATTTTGGGGGTTGAATTCAGCTCTTATGTTTGGGGGCCAGGTATTTTGCCTTTGGAATTATCGTTCTGGAGCTTATTGTCAAGGGTGGAGACCTGAATGGAGGTCTGTTTTGTGGTGCTCTTGGACTTGGGTGTCTGTGTCAGTGTTGTCTCGTTAATCATGATAATGTGGCCAGAGTTTACTGATCATGATCTGGGGGTCATCAATAATCTGTGTTGATCCCTCGGCTTAGTGGCTTTCACCTTGGATTGTGGGCTGCGGACAGCCATGGTACCCACAATGCAGACTTCCTGCATGATTTTCCCCCCATGTCCAGTCCTACCATGGCTTTATTTCCTTGTGTCTGCTGTACCCCCATCTGGGACAAAGAAACCAGGTTTTTTCAACAAGATGTGCTAGTTGTGTCAAGATTCCAGACTCCCGTCTTCCAAGACAAGGACACAAGCTGTGGAAGAAGAAAACTTAATTACTCCCTTGAGTAGTCCCCCTTGCTAAGTGTAGATGACTTTCTTCCTTTTCTGTCTGAGACCATGTTTAGAAAGGTGTTAAAGCTCACTGGGACTAAGACTAAGTGACCCCTTGTGATGCCACTTGAGTCAGAGTGCAGCTGAAGTTTTCCAGGTTTTCTTCTTTTTCCCCAGAAGACGATATGGTCAGGTTGGTAATAAAATGTGTGTAAGAACCCAGATGCGACACCGGTACAAAAATAACCCAGTAAGGTGCTTGGCCACCTAGGGACTGATCAAGCTGGTTGCAGTTCCTGGTGGCGAACTTTGTCAGTGTGTCTGCTGTGGTTTAGAGGGCTTCTGTGCATTGACCAAAGAAGCTAATCTACCCAACAAGGTGTCATAGGCTCTGGATGGATTAGGGAAGAGCATGATGTTCATCGTGTAATACTGCTGCAGTCATCACACTAGAGTTATCCTGCCGTCAGCGGTCCCGCAGTCGGCCGAATCCCAAAGTCTTGGTCTGGCGTCGGTTGTCGTCGCTTCTTCCCTGACGTCAGTGCGACTGGGGGATAAAAGAGGCAGCCGACGCCATTTTCTTCAGTCTTTCTTGCCACGCGGTGCCCGAAGCATAAGCAGTTCGCAAGTGCCGGTCGGCTAGCTCCTGAGATTTTCGAATCGAATTTCAGCCCAAAGTCTTCTCTAAAGCTAAGTACCCCGTTGGGGAAACTTTTCTTGCTAAGTACCCCGTTGGGGAAACTTTTCTTGCCTCAGACCGATGTCAGACAAAGTTAATAATTGCATTTCTTGTGGGAAACAAATACCTCATAAGGATTTTCATTCTTCTTGTATTCCTTGCCTAGGCCCAGACCACAACGTCTCTGGTTGTCGCTTTTGTGCTAGGTTCAACAAACATGCAATCAAGCGTCGGGCAGATTTCGCCCGACATTATTTTGGCAGAAAATTTAATTCTAGCATGTCATCGGAGCAACCGACATCAGCAATGATTAAATAGCGCAAGGATAAGGACAGGCAACCAAGGCCAAGACCAGATACCGAGGCCTCAGCAAGGCCTGCCGCCGGTTCTCCAGTTTTCAGAGGGGCGCCTACGCAGCCCCTGACTACCGCAGATTTAGAAATTCTGATGGCCTCCCAGACCGAATCAGCTGGGCCTCAGGAGCCGGTTCCATCTCGCCCCTCGGACGCCAACCCTGACGGTGATCCGGAGATTTTGGACAGGCCTTCGGTTTCTGAAGGTGTCTTCAAACCGACAACTATTTCTATTAAGTCTTATGCTAAACTTAAAGCCCCCTTAAAAGTTAGGAAACCGGGTCCACAGTCCCCCCCACAGGCCCCTATGCCTAAAAAACAGATGCTTAAGATGGCTGAGGATTTAATTACCCTTATCATGGGTTCACATCCCCCTCCTTACAAAAGGCCTAGACTGGAGGAAGATTATCCTTCCTCTGACAAAGCATCCATTTCCTCAGCTAACTCTGAGGACCAGGATTATCCCTTCCCTCCTTATGAAGACTCAGATGCTGAAGAGTCCATTCCCTCTGTCTCCCTCCCCTGAAGACTACTCTTTTGGGGAAACTTTACACACCATGAGGGAACACTTCCACTGGGAAGGCAAAGATTACTCTGACTCTAAGAAAAGACTCCGTGAGTTTCTTCTTCTCCCACAGCATAGACCCCTTGCAATTCCTCCAGTTTTAGACATTTTGGATGATGTTTACACCGAATCTAGTCTAAACCCAGATTCCTTACCTCCTGCACCAGCTAAACCAGACAGATACTACCGAGTTCCTGATGCTCATAAGTTTCTATATAAAAGCCCTGTTGCAGACCCCAAAACCATTTCCCAGGGTCCCAAGGGGGTTAAGGCCTCTACTGCTAAGAATCCACTACCTTCTGAAAGAGATTCCAGAGCATTAGAAAGATGGGGGAAGAAAGTGTATACGTCTGCCACTTTGGCCATGAGGGCCTTAAACTGCCAATTCCACATGGTAAAATGCCAGCAGTACTTGATTACACAGTTAAAGCAGAAAATGATCCCTCAGACAGATCAACCTGATTTCAAAGAGATGCAGGATTTGCTGCATGCAGCAGAACAGGTGGGAATGCATACCTTACAGTGTGGTTTTGATTCATTGGAAGCCTCATGTAGAGCAGCTGTCACAGGATCTGTAATACGTAGACATGCTTGGCTAAAAGAGCAAGCCTTACCAGAACATGTCAAAGCAAAGTTATTGGATGCTCCATTGCAGAAAGATGTGTTATTTGGTGTCAAAGCAGAGGAAGTTTTAAAGAAAATGGAAGAAAAGGCAAAATCTATGCAGACAGTTAAAGATTTTTTACAGGTACAACCTCCTCGTTTCAGCAGAAACTGGCCATCAAAAAACTGGTCCTTTCCTGCATCAGACAGACCCCAAAGGGGTAGGTACAGATGCCCAAGGGGCAGAGGTCAGCCACAAGGTTCTTTCAGGCCTAGACAATGACACACAACAACTCAAAGAGGTGGAGACAAAAGATCTCAACCCTTCAGGAAACAAACACAATGACTTCCCTCTTCGCCTGCCAAGCAAAATTGCCCTGGCAGCACCTTTGGGAGGAAAACTGGCTCTATTTCCACAAAATTGGCGCATCATAACAAAGGACAAATGGGTTCTGGATATTATTACCCGAGGCTACAGATTTCATTTTCACACTTTACCATGGATGAGAGGTATGCCAAATCTGCCTCCAAACCAATGGGCAGAGGCACAAACGCAAATTTCAGCTGTCATGGATATGAAAGCAATTTAAAAGGTACCTACAAAGGAGCAAGGTCAAGGTTTTTACTCAAGACTATTTCTAGTACCAAGAAAGGACAAAGCCTGGAGACCCATTTTAGACCTCTCAATTCTAAACATTTACCTGGAGGTACCCAAATTCAAAATGCTCACACTACAGCAGCTTCTTCCCATGCTGGGCAAGGAGTCTTGGCTGGTAACGTTGGACCTCAAAGAGGCATACCTGCATGTCCCTATCAGACAAGATTGCAGAAGATACCTCAGATTTTTGGCAGGTACAACGCATTATCAATTCTCTGCATTGCCCTTTGGCTTATCTACTGCACCCAGAGTATTTACGAAATGCCTGGCATCAGTAATTGCATACTGCAGACAACGAAGAATACAAATTTATCCATATCTGGATGACTGCCTGATCCAAGCGGACAGCAAGGCCATTCTATTACAGCATCTGGCATTTGTAACAAAGCTGCTAAGTTGCCTAGGGTACACAGTAAACAAAAATAAGTTAAAGCTAATACCCTCACAAGACATAATATTCCTGGGTGCCAGGTTAAATACAACGGCCCAGGTGGCTTATCTCACGCCAGACAAACAAAAACAACTGACTCAATACTTCAAAAAGATGGCAACTTTTACCCAGCTCACTGCAAGGAAAATCCTGCAGGCATTGGGGTTCATGGCATCCTGCATTCAACTAATTCCACATGCAAAGCTGCATATGAGGAAATTACAATGGTACCTGAAAAGTCTATGGATTCAACACAGGCACAGCCTCGAAACAAGTATACCTCTCATTCCCTGCCTTCAAAAAGAGTTCCTATGGTGGGCTCAAGCATGCCAAATAAACAAGGGTCTTCCTTTTGTCTTACCTCCAGCAAACCAAACTATGACAACAGATTCTTCAGACTACACCTGGGGAGCACACATGGCAGGACAGTGCATATAGGGCAAATGGTCCGCAAAACAAATGCATCTACACATCAACCAAAAGGAGATGCTAGCTGTGCAAAATGCACTGACAGCCTTCAAGGACCTCTTGCATCCAGGACAACTACTAAGGACAGACAACACCACAGTTATGTGGTACATAAACAAACTGGGAGGAACACACTCCTACCCTTTATGCAGACAGGCAATGACCTTGCGGAACACAGCATTGACTTTCAAAAGTACAACTGCAAGCACAATTCCTGCCAGGAAAGGAAAACATCATGGCAGACGAATTAAGCAGAAATTTGGCAGATCCTCACGAGTGGAGACTACACCCACAAGTATTTTCAATGATAACTCAAAGGTGGGGATGCCCAGACATAGATCTGTTTGCCTCCCCCAACAATTGCCAACTACAGAAATTTTGCACAAGGACTTATCATTCCCTAGCCTGGAAAGTGGACGCCCTATCATTCAGTTGGACAGCACTGACAGTCTATGCCTTCCCACCACTACCTCTCTTGACCAAGGTATTACTGAAAATCGGATCAGAGAGACCTCAAATGATCTTCATTGCTCCGGACTGGTACCCATTACTAAGGACCTTGACTCACAGCCCTCCATGGATCTTACCTCCATTCCCACTTCTGTTGACTCAGCAAAACTCTCAGATCCTTCACAGTCAGCTCAGGACTTTAAATTTAGCTGCATGGAGAATACCTTGAATTATCAATCAACACTTCTCTCAAAGGACGTCCTGAATGTCATTTTGGAGGCCAGGAGGCCCAGCACCAGAAAAACTTACTCAGACAAATGGAAAAGATTTTCTGCATGGAACCAGGCTAAAGGCCAAAATCCTTGGATGCCAAACATTCCTCAAATACTGCAATACTTAACTGAGATGCTACACAAAGGCCTTTCTTTCTCATCCATTCAGATCCATGCTTCAGCCATTTCAGCTCAATATAATACGGATCCTCCCATATTCTCACACCCTTTACTAAGGCAGTTTCTCAGAGGGGCTAAGAATATAAGACCCCCCCCCCCGAAAACCCCCAACGCCAGCTTGGGACCTCAACTTCGTTTTAGAAAAATTAACGCTGCCTCCTTTCGAACCAGCCTTCTCAGCAGAACTACAATACTTGTCATGGAAAACAGCTCTGTTGCTGGCTATCACCTCAGCACGCAGGGTCTCAGAACTACAGGCACTTATGGCAGTGGAACCTTTCATCATTTTCCATCAGGACAGAGTCTATTAACGAACTAACCCTACCTTTATGCCAAAGGTAGTATCCAGTGTGGCTTTGAATCAGACCATTCATTTACCCACCTTTTATCCAAACCCCCAGAATAAAGGAGAAAGACTCATTCACTCTTTGGACATTCACAGACAGCTACGTTACTATTTGGATAAGACAAAGACCTTCAGAAAAACTGACCAACTCTTTGTATCCTATGCTGCAGGTTCACAAGGAAAGGCCATTTCAAAACAGACCATGTCCAAATGGATAGCACATTGTATCCGTTTTTGCTACTCGCACCATGGGAAAGCAATGCCTGTTAATATTAGGTCCCATTCTACCAGGGCTACAGCAACCTCAGCAGCCTTTCTTCGGGGGGGTTCCAACCAAGGGCATTCTGGAAGCAGCCACTTGTTTCAGTGCACACCTTTAATTATACTCAAAAACCAGAGCTGGTTTTGCCACGGCAGTTCTGCAGGGCATCCTAGCTTCACCTAATCCAGTTTAGTACCAGCCACCCATCCATAGCTTTGGGATTCAACCCAAGTGTGATGACTGCAGCAGTATTACACGATGAGCATAGTACAGTTTTGTACCTACCATAAATGTAGAAGTTCGAGTGTATATACTGCTGCAGTCCAGGTTACCCTCCCACCATCCCCTCTACATACCAGGGTGTTGGTTATAACTCAATGTACATCAATCTAATGGATGCATGCCTATATGGTGTATTTGCTAACAGCTAGTACTATTGTTTATCTACTAAGGTATTTTGCATAATTATTTGTATTGCCTTCCTAGTTGGGGGCACCTGACATCTGGGGCAAGAAAAACTGAAGAAAATGGCGTCGGCTGCCTCTTTTATCCCCCTGTCGCACTGACGTCAGGGAAGAAGCGACGACAACCGACGCCGAACCAAGACTTTGGGATTCGGCCGACTGCGGGGACCACCTGACGGCAGGATAGCCCTAGTGTGATGACTGCAGCAGTATATACACTCGAACATCTACATTTATGGTAGGTACAAAACTGTACTTTTCTCTTACACCTTTTGTGTGCAGGTACACAAGATTCTAAAGGGAGCTGCTAGACAAGACCACTCATACTTCAGAAGTTATGTCCAAGCTACACTCCCAGCTTTGTTGGCAGCTTACAAGGTTATAATACTGATTCCTAGAGTTGTGAAAGGTTCTGCTAGGGCAGCAGGCACAGGCCTCACTAGCAGCTGTGCAATGGCTTCCCTGGCCACATTTGCCACAATTTCTAAGGTTTATTTTTATGAATGACATGTTGAAAAAAACGTAGTGTTTGGACCATGAGTAATAGCTGACCTTTTTAAAAAAAAAAAAAAAAAAAAAGAGGGCAGTACTGTCACCAAGGCTGATGTGAAATTTCTGGTTCTGTGATGCCCATTTTCTAGGGAGAGTGGTACCCACACCACTTATGGTTTCTGCACCACAACAAAACAAATTGATTGGTTATTAATGGTCTGCATCAATTCCTCAGACTCGTCTGCTCCAACATTGGGTTTGGGGAAGCACAACAGAGAGTGCAGCAACTGTCAGACTGGACATGTTCCCAGATGGGATGGGCTTCTGCATAATGACTTACATCTTCACGACCTCTGCCAAGAGAGTAGCTGTCAACTGTCTGAGACCTTGACCATCTGCTGCCAGCTCTCTAGATTTTTGGGGAGGGTGACTTCCACCACCTTTTGGAATTTGGGGCATCGCCCATGGTAGGTGGTTAAGGGACATGGTAACAAGAGGCTGCCCCCCCCCCCCATGCCTACAGAGTATTCCTTAGCCCAGCATCACACCCCATCAGTTAAATAAAGCCAAGGCTTAAAGCCTAGAAATTTCAGAAAAAGAGCCATCTAAGAAGTCCCATTTGATCAACAAGTGGAATGATTTTTTTCCGAAAGGTCTTTCAGTACCAAAAAAGACAAAAGGATCACAAGTTCTTTTTAGATTTTGAGCAGCCTAAAACAAGAATATTGCATTATTAAGAGCCATTTTGGATGGTCCTAGTGCTATCCCTCTTTTCTTTTTGTGTCCTGAGGAGACTGGTTGTGTTCTTTGTAACTTGAAGACTCATATGTTTAAGGTTTCTAAGGAGTCCGGGAGGTTGCGGTGCTTCTAAAGAGGAGATGGTCATTTTCACTTCAGCACTCTGCTATTTATTTGGTCACACCATAGCCCCCTTTAGGCATTCAAAACATGCATTTCCATAATTATGACAGCTGTTTGACTCCAAAGTTCCATGGTTTTCCCTTAACTGGATGGCAGATGTTCTTCGTGTTTCACTGTTGCAGTCATTACATTAGGGTGCTCTGTTGGCCTGATAAGTCTTGGGTCCTGCGTCGGTTGCTGTCCCTTCTTCCATGATGTCAGGGGTATAAAACATGCATCCAACACTATTACATCAGTCTTTCTTGCCGTGTGGTGCCCGAAGCAGAAGCAGTTTGCAAGTGCCGGTTGGCCGACTCTTGAAATTTTTGTTTCCGAGTTTCAGAACCGAAGTCTTCAACTTAAAGCTAAGTACCCCATTGGGGAAACTTTTTCTTGCTCCTTACCGTTGTCAGTAAAAGTTAATAATTGCATTACCTGTGAAAAGCAAATACCTCACACAGATTTTCATTCATACTGTATTCCTTGCCTAGGCCCTGACCACGACGTACCTTGCTGTCGGTTTTGTGCTTTATTTAGTCAGCGCACTATCCATCGTCTGTACATTTTTGCCTCTAAATATTTCGGTTCTTGGTTTATTTATCCAGAAATGTCATTGGTTAGCCATCCGACTACCGGAATTCCGAAAAAACGCAAAGATAAAGACAGAGAGAGGCTGCCGAGGTCCAAAACTGCCGATGACGCTTCTCCTAAGCCAGTCGCCAGTTTGCCGGTACTCAGTGAGGTGCTTTCGCAGCCCCTGATACCCACTACTTCTGATTCGCAGGCCTCTACCGAGACCCATTTGGAGTCCGGTATGCCACGAGAGGCTTCACCTGTGGAACCCGCGGATGTCTCTACCTTGGATGGGTCCGGAGCCACTGTGCAGGCACCGGCTTCTGAGGGTGTATTCAGGCCTACAGACTTGCATATTAAATAGACTCCACCTTCATGACCTAAGACCTAAATCTCGATCTATGTCTAAAAAAACCGATGCCCAGGCCACATGTTCAGGCCCCTATGCTTAAAAAAACAAATGATCAAAATGGCTGAACATCTGATTACTTTAATCAGGGGTAGTCAACCACCCCCATCTAAGAGGCCTAGGGCTGAGCTTGATTATGAATTTTTCTGATCAGGTTTCTGTTTCTTCTGACAATTCTAATGACCTGGATTTGTCCATACCTCCTTATGAGGATTCTGATGCAGAAGATTCCTTTCCCTCTGCTTCCCCTCTTGAGGACTTTTCTTTTGGGGAAACTTTACATACCTTAAGGGAGCATTTCCACTGGGAAAGTCAGGAATTTTCTGATTCAAAAAAGAGGCTTAGGGATTTTCTTCTTCTACCTCAGAATAGGCCCTTGGCTATACCTCCTGTACTAGACATTGTTGATGATGTGTTTTTGGAATCCAGTATGGCCCCTGATTCCCTGCCTCCGGCTCCTAGTAAACCAGACAGATACTACAGGGTTCCTGAGTCTCACAAGTTCCTTTTCAAAAATCCTGTTGTAGATCCAGAAGCCATGTCTCAGGGGTCCAAAGGCATTAAGGCTTCTACTGCTAAAAATCCCTACCCTTTCTGATAGAGACTCCAGGACGCTGGATAGATGGGGTAAGAAGGTTTATACTTCTGCATCCTTGGCAATCAGGGCTTTAAACTGCCAATTTCATATGTTAAAATATCAACAGCATATTATTGGACTGCTTAAACAGAAAATGATGTTGATTCCTGACTGTGTGGAAAATAAAGATTTACAGGATTTATTGCATTCTGCTGAGCAAGTTGGAAAACATACTTTGCAATGTGGTTTTGATTCTTTAGAGACCTCCTGCAGGGCTGCTGTTACTGGGTCTGTGCTTGGAAGGCATGCTTGGCTTAAGGGAGCAATCTTTGCCTGATCATGTTAAAGCAAAATTGTTGGATGCTCCTTTAAATCAGGACTGTTTGGCAATAAGGCTGAAGAAGTTCTAAAAAAGATGGAATGTAAAGCTAAATCTATGAAAAATGTTAAGTGCAACCTCCAAGATTTAGTAGGCAGTGGTCTACTAAGAACTGGTCTTTTCCACCTCCTTCCAGATCCTTTCAAGCCAAACCCAGACGCACCAAAAGCTCCAGGTTTCAGTCCCAGGGGGTCTCTCAGAACTAAGCAATGGGGGGCCTCCACTTCCAAATCTGGAAATAAGACACCCCCCTATGGTAAACCGTCTCGATTACTTCCTTTTAAAATTACCAAGCACTTACCTTATAGCCGCCCCTTTGGGGGGGAAAGATTGCTCTTCATGCAAAGAACTGGGAACTCATAACCCAGGACAAATGGGTTTTAAATAGTGTCCCAGGGATACAGATTTCAGTTCCACATGTTGCCAACACCAAACAGGTGGCCAGACCTGCCCCCAAATCAGTGGGCAGAGGCTCAAAAACAAGTACTTTCCCTCTTACACATGGGGGCTATTCAACCAGTACCAGAAGAGGAAAAGGGACAAGGTTTCTATTCCAGACTTTTTCTGGTACCCAGAAAAGACAAATCATGGCGTCCAGTTCTGGACCTGTCTACTCTAAACACCTTTCTGGACATTCCAAAATTCAAGATGCTGACTCTTCACCAGTTACTTCCTATGCTAAGCAAAGATGCCTGGTTGGCAACTCTAGATTTAAAAGAAGCATATCTGCACATCCCAATCGGGGAATCTTGCAGAAGATACCTACGCTTCAAAGCAGGCTACATGTGTTATCAGTTCTCTGCACTGCCCTTTGGCTTGGCTACTGCGCCCAGGGTATTCACCAAGTGCCTTGGTCCAGTTATTGCATTTTGCAAGCAAAGAAATATTCAAATATATCCATACCTGGACGATTGTCTAATTCAGGCAGAAAACCAGGGCATACTTCTAAATCATCTGGCATTTGTAAAAAGGGTTCTAACTTGTCTGGGGTACACCATAAACGAAAAGAAATTACACCTGGTACCATGTCAGCAATTTATATTCCTGGGAGCAAGCTTGAATACAACTTCCCAGATGGCTTTCCTCATGCCAGAGAAACAAATTCACTTGACAACCAAGTGGTCACAAAAACACTACAAGCCTTAGGGTTCATGGCCTTCTGCATTCTTCTAATTCCATATGCAAGACTGCAAATGAGGAAACTACAATGGTATCTAAAAAGCCTATGGTGTCAACATTCTCAGGATCTAGAAGTAATGATTCCTATCATTCCTTGTCTACGCCTAGAGTTCCTTTGGTGGGCAGAGGCCTGCCACCAAATCAAGGTGCTACCAGTCACACTGCCCCCTGCCTCCCAAACCCTAACAGATGCATCAGACTATGCATGGCGGGGTGCACCTAGCAGGGAAGTGCATTCAGGGCAAATGGAACCCAATTCAAATGCACCTTCACATCAATCATAAAGAAATGTTAGCTGTACAGAATGCTCTGACAGTCTTCAAGGACCACATTCTTCCAGGACAATTAATGGTAAAGACGGACAAACACCACTGTTATGTGGTACATAAACGAGCAGGGGGGTACAACCCCCCCTGCAGACTAACTATTCCATTATGGAACACAGCCTTGAGCTACCAAGTACATCTACAATCTCATTTCCTGCCAGGAAAACTAAATACACTGGCAGATGGACTAAGCAGAACCCTCACAGACCCACACGAGTGGAAACTGTAACCAAGGATTTTCAACATGTTGACAAGTAAATGGGGGAGCCCAGATATAGACCTGTTTGCCTCCCTCCAGAAATATCAATTAGAAAGATTTTGTGCAAGGACTCCCCACAGACAAGCTTGGAAGGTGGATGCGCTTTGCTCCTCTGCCTCTGCTCTCCAAAGTACTACTAAAGATCAAATGAGACAAACCAAGGATGATTTTGATTGCACCAGCCTGGCCATGCCAACACTGGTGCCCCCTCCTGCGCAGTGTGTCACTGTTGGCCCCATGGCACCTGCTTCAGACTCCTACTCTGCTGTCTCAGCAGGAGAATGAGATTCTGCACCCTTGACTTCCAATACTGAACCTTGCAGCCTGGTTAATTTCTTAAATTCTCCCTCAGCAAACCTGTGATGGATGTCATCTTAGAGGCAAGGAGGCCTAGTACTAGAAAATCTTATGCTAAAAAATGGAAAAGATTCTGTGCCTGGAACCAATCTCAAGGGATGACCACTGCAGTGCCCAATTTACCTCAAATTTTACAATACTTAACTGAAATACTTCACAAGGGCCTTTTTCCTCCATTAAAATCCATGCCTCTGCCAATTCAGCTCATTATAACACAGAACCCTCCCCTCTTCTCTCATCCACTGCTCAAGCAGTATCTCAGAGGGGCCAAAAATTTGAGACCACCCAGGAGAGCTCCAACCCCAGCCTGGGACCTTAACTTTGTATTGGAGAAACTCACTCTCCCTCCTTTCGAGCCAGCTGCTACTGCAGACTTAAAATTTCTTTCTTGGAAAACCGCTTTCCTTTTAGCAATCACTTCAGCGAGAAGGGTATCTGAATTACAGTCCCTTATGGCAGTGGAGCCTTTCATTATCTTTCATGCAGACAGGGTATCATTCAGGACCAATCCATCCTTCATGCCCAAGGTGGTATCCAGTGTGGCTCTAAATCAGTTCATTCATTTGCCAACCTTCTTTCCCAATCCACAGAACGAAGAGGATTGTATTTTGCATTCCTTGGATGTGCATGGACAACTTAGATCCTACTTGGACAGGACTAAACCTCAAAGAAAATCTGAACTGCTGGTAGCATTTGCTGCAGGGACAGAGGGGAAGGCTATTTCAGAACAAACCATTTCTAAATGGATAAGCCATTGCATTCATTTCTGCCATAAGCACCATGGAAAACCTATCCCCCAGGGGATCAGACCTCACTCCACCAGGGCTGCATCTACTTCTACATCCTTTCTCAGAGGCGTTCCTACCAGGGACATCCTAGAAGCTGATACCTTTAGTTCTATGCATACTTTCACCAAGCATTACCATTTCCCAATTTTCTCTAAATCCAGTGCTGGCTTTGCCACTGCAATCTTGCAGGGCCTTATAGCTGCTCCTAATGCTATCTAAACTCCTCCTCCCAACCATAGTTTTGGGAATCTACCCAAATGTAATGACTGCAACAGTGAAACACTAAGAACATAGTACAGTTGTGTACACTTAACATAAAGGTAGATGTTCGAGTATATTCACTGTTGTAGTCCTGGTTACCCTCCCTCCTTCCCCCTAACTTCTTTTGGCTATACCTCTACTTTCCTTTACTATGCCTAAAAGCCTTTTTGGTGCATTTGCTTTTTTGTTGGAGGTATACCTTTGTGTTTTTATGTTTAATTGCTCCCCATTAGGGGGGCACCTGACATCTGGGGCAAGCAAAACTGATGCAATGGCGTCAGGTGCATGTTTTATACCCCCTGACGACCGGACATCATGGGAGAAGGGACAGCAACTGATGCAGCACCCAAGACTTTGTTAATCAGGCCGACTGAGGGCAACCTGCAAGCAGATTACCCAAATGTAATGACTGCAACAGTGAATACACTTGAACATCTACATTTATGGTAAGTGTACACAACTGTACTTTTCTATTCCAGACTTTTCCTGGTACCCAGAAAAGAGGGCAGCTGGCGCCCAATCTTAGATGTATCCATTCTAAACACCTTCCTTGTGGTACCAAAATTCAAAATGCTCACCCTACAGCAGCAGCTTCTCCCTATGCTGTCCAAAGATGCCTGGTTAGCCACCCTAGACCTAAAAGAGGTCTGTCTGCACATCCCAATCAGAGAGACTTGCAGGAAATATGTATGTTTCAAGGCAGGATCTATGCACTATCAGTTCTCTGCATTTTCCTTTGGTTTATCCACTTCTGCCAGAGTTTTCACAGAATGCCTGGCTCCAGACATTGCTTTTTTGCAGACAAAGAATTATTCAAATTTACCCTTACTTGGATGACTGCCTGATTCAGGCAGTCCATCAGGAAAAGCTGTTGCAGCTTCTGACATTTGTAAAGGACCTACTAACCTCACTGGGGTACACCATAAACAAAAAGAAATCCAAACTAGTCCCCAGTCAAAAGAATTGTATTCCTGGGAGCAAGCCTGGACACAGTATCCCAGATGGCATTCCTTACTCCAGAAAAAACAAGCCTATTTGACAAGCTTCTTCTCTCAACTGACCACCCAGAACCCAGTTATCTGCAAGGAAAATCCTGCAAGCTCTAGGGTTCATGGCCTCCTGCATTCTACTAATTTCATATGCCAGACTGCATATGAGGAAACTTCAGCGGTACTTAAAAAGCCTTTGGTGTCTATATTCTCAGGACTTGGAAACCATCATACCTATGATACCTTGTCTGAGGAAAGATTTTCTTTGGTGGGCAGCAGCATGCAACCACAACAAGGGACTTCCCTTTTCACAACCCCACGCCGCCCAGGCCCTAACCACAGACGCATTGGACTATGCTTGGGGTGCAGACCTGGACAGCAGGTGCATTCAGGGCCACTGGAGCCCAAATTAAAGTCATCTGTACATCAACCAAAAAAGAGATGCTAGCTGTTCAGCATGCTCTGACAGCTTTCAGATCCCTACTCTCTCCGGGGCCTCTACTAATCAAAACTGACCACCACAGTGATGTTACATAACAAGCAAGGGGGGAACCCACTCTGCAGGCTAGGCATGACCCTTTGGAACACTGCCTCAGCCATGCATATTCACCTGCTAGCACAATTCCTGCCAGGCAACCAAAACTGTCTGGCAGACAACTTAAACAGAAATCTCCTAGACCCACACGAGTGGCAATTAAACCACAACACCTTCAGCCTTGTGACCCAGACATGAGGTACCCCGAAGGTGGACGTATTTGCTTTCCCCAACAACCACCAGCTCAGCAAATTTTGCACCAGGGAACCTCACAGCAAGGCCTGGAAAGTGGATGCCTTATCCTTTCAATGGGTTAACCTCTCAATCTGTGCATATGTCCTTCAAGGATGCATCTGCAGTCATAACAAATGGGTTGTCCTGTCGTCAGGCAGCCCTTCGGTCGGCCGGATTCCAAAGTCTGGGTCTGGCCTCGGCTGGTGTCGCACTTCACCCGACGTCATCTCTGCTGGTCTTCGGGTATAAAGGCATCAGCCAACGCCATTTTCCTCAGTCTTTCTTGCGCGTGCCCAAGCAGAAGCTGTTGGCAAGTGCCGGTCGGTCAGATCCAGAGATTAATACTACCGAATACAACTTCGAAGACTTCTAAAAGCTAAGTACCCCGTTGGGGACTCTTTCTTGCCTCAGCCGATGTCAGAAAAAGTAAATAACTGTTTAACCTGTGGGAAACAAATACCTCATAAAGATTTCCACTCTTACTGCTTACCTTGTTTAGGCCCAGACCACGACGTAGTAGCTTGTTTAGCCTGTGCTTCCTTCAACCGACGAACGCTTAGGCGTCGGTCGGAGTTTGCTGAACAGTTTTTCGGCTCAGAATTTGCGTATATTATGCCGTCGGATCCTCCGACTACCCAAATTGTTAAACGCAAAGAAAAGGATCGACACTTGCGGTCCGCGGTTTCGGCCGAAACCACGGTAAAGCAAGCCGCGAGCGTCTCTGTTTCGGCCGAAACCGAGCAAACGGTTCAATCTACAGCCGAATCCATGACTACTACCGAGGCCCCTTCTACCCTAGCTGAATCGGCCTCTGAAATTTTGCCTACAAATGTGGTTTCTTTAGAGTTATCGGACACCATCCCTTTGGATGTCTCTACCCCAGCACGTGGTGCTGCTAGGCCTCCTGCAGCCATGTCTATAAAGGCCTTTGCCAGGGCTAAAGCAGCCAAAACTGCTAAATCAGTGCCTGTTAAGCCCCCCTCTCACAGGCCCAGCTCCAGTTCACAAATGCTTACTTTGGCAGAGGATCTCATCTCTTTAATAAGAGGATCCCAATCTCACCCAGACAGGGCCTCACAACCACCAGAAAAGAGACCTAGAGCAGAGCCCCCAGAGCCAGGCTCCTCAGATGACTCTGCAGATGACTCAGACATTACAGACCATTCAGAGGCTCCTCTTTCTACTTATGAAGATTCTGATGCTGAAGAATCTATTCCTTCTGCCTCTCCACCAGAGGAATTTTCCTTTGGGGAAACCTTACATGCCATGCGAGAGCAATTCCAATGGCAGGGACAAGATTTCTCAGATTCAAGAAAAAGGCTTAGGACCTTTTTACACTTACCGCAGCATAGGCCCTTAGCTATACCTCCAGTTCTTCCTGTTGTGGATGATGCATTTAATGATGTTTGCACTGCTCCTGATACTTTACCTCCAGCCCCTGCTAAGCCAGACAGGTTCTACAGGGTACCGGACACTCATCACCACTTATACAAGGCCCCTTTTGCAGATCCGGAGACTATCTCCCAGGGACCTAAGGCAGTTGCTTCGACCTCAGCTAAAAACCCTCTCCCTTCTGATAGGGAATCCAGGTCCTTAGAGAGATGGGGTAAAAAAGTATACACCTCCGCTACTCTCTCAGCTAGAGCTTTAAACTGTCAGTTTCATATGATCCAATACCAAGAGTTTATGCTTGATCACTTCACTAAGAAACTGTCCTCTGATGAGTCCTTAGATAAGAAATATGTTCTAGAAATGGTGAATAACATTCAGCAGGTTAGTGACCATTCTTTAAAATGTGGCTATGATGCACTGGAGGCTTCTTTTAGATCAGCCATGACTGGCACAGTTATAAGAAGGCATGCATGGTTAAAAGAGCAGGTCTTGCCGGATCATGTTAAAGCAAAGCTTTTAAATGCTCCTATGGACAAGGTCAGTCTATTTGGTTCTCCTGCACAACAAGTAATGAAGAAAATGGAAGAGAAGGCAAAATCTGTACAAACAGTTAAAGATTTCTTACAGGTACAGCCCCAAGGTTCAGCAGGAACTGGCCTTCCAAAAATTGGTCCTTTCCAGACTCCTCTAAAAACCAGAGAGGCAGGAATAGACGTTCCAGAGGCAGAAATCAAACCAGAGGAGGTGCCTACAGGGGACGCCAGTGGCAAGGCAATAACCAACGAGGCACGGATGCAACCACTACCACTGCAACAGGACAATCACAGTGACTTGGTTCTAACACCGCCTACCAGGGAACAAATAGTAGCACCTTTAGGCGGAAAGTTAGCCTTATTTTCAAAAAACTGGCACTATATCACAAGAGACAGCTGGATTTTGCAAACTATAGACCAAGGCTACAGGTTTCATTTCCACACCTTACCAGCAAGAAGAGGAATGCCAAACCTGCCACCAAATCAAAAGTCAGAAGCCCTAAAACAAATAGCTCACTTAACAAAGATGAGAGCTGTGGAAAGGGTACCACCTACAGAGCAGGGCAAGGGATTTTACTCCAGACTCTTCCTAGTACCAAGAAAAGAGAACAGTTGGAGACCTATTCTCGACCTGTCCGCTTTAAACACATTCATCATCGTTCCAAAATTCAAAATGCTGACCCTACACCAACTTCTTCCCATGCTGGGCAAGGAGTATTGGTTGGTAACTCTAGATCTCAAGGAGGCATACCTGCACGTCCCCATACGACCAATTTGCAGAAGATACCTCAGATTTCTTGCAGGATCAGAGCATTATCAATTCTCAGCATTGCCCTTTGGCTTATCTACTGCGCCCAGAGTGTTCACGAAATGCCTGGCATCAGTAATAGCTCATTGCAGGCTTCAGGGAATCCAAATTTATCCATACCTGGACGACTGCCTGATACAAGCGGACAACAAAAGCAAGCTGGCACAAGACTTACAAAGGGTCATTTGCTTACTACATGCCCTGGGATACACAGTCAATTTAAAAAAGTCAAAACTGATACCATCCCAGACAATTACATTCTTGGGTGCAGAATTGGACACAGTAAAACAGATGGCATTCCTAACTGCAGAAAAGCAAGAACAACTTCCTCTGTACTTCTTGGCACTAGCAAAGCAGAACAAACTAACAGCAAGAAAAGTACTACAGGCCTTGGGTTTCATGGCATCCTGCATAATCTTGGTCCCCCATGCTAGACTGCATATGAGAAAGCTGCAGTGGTACCTAAAGAATTTATGGTCTCAACACAAGCACAGCTTAGAAACCGAAATACCACTAATTCCATGCCTGAAACAAGAGTTCCTATGGTGGGCTCAGACATGCCAGGCAAACCCAGGATTGTCTTTCCACAATATTCAAGCAAGCCAAACCATCACAACGGACGCCTCAGATCTCGGTTGGGGAGCACACATGATGGACAAGTGCATTCAAGGCTTATGGACTCCAGATCAACTGCACCTGCACATAAATCAAAAAGAAATGCTGGCAGTAAAACTAGCAATCCAGAATTTCAGACCATTCCTCCGAGGGACAATTGATAAGGACAGACAACACCACAGTCATGTGGTACATCAACAAACAGGGAGGCACTCATTCATACCCCCTATGCCGAATGACTCTGGACCTCTGGAATATGGCTCTGAGCTACAACATTCAACTACAGGCAATATTTGTACCGGGAAAAGAAAACATCCTAGCAGACATGTTAAGCAGAACTACCTCGGATGCTCACGAATGGATGCTACACCCGGACATCTTCAAGGCCATCACAAAAAAATGGGGAATACCACAAATAGACCTATTTGCATCCCCACTCAATCACCAGCTCAAGAAATTCTGCACAAGGACATACCACCCTCTTGCTTGGAAGGTGGACTCTCTATCCTTCAATTGGAAAGGCCTGACAGCATATGCATTTCCACCCCTTCCTTTGATGCACAAGGTACTACTGAAAATCAAAGAGGAACGACCAAGGATAATTCTGATAGCTCCAAACTGGCCAAGGCAACATTGGTATCCATTACTGAGGAGCATGTCTCGGGGGGGAACGTGGTCTCTACCCCCGATTCCTTTGATGTTGACTCAGAGCAACTACAACATCTTGCATCCAAACCTGAAAAGTCTACAACTCACTGCCTGGAACATTACATAAGAGCATCTAACCCAGATTTATCCCAAAGGGTTAAAGACATTATCCTTGAGGCCCGCAGACCTTCTACTAGAAGGAACTATGCAGGAAAATGGAAAAGGTTTGTCATTTGGAGTACGGAAAGAGGGAAAGATGTGTCAAAGGTAGATATTGCCAACATCCTGGAGTATTTGGCAGAGCTCTTACATACTGGCCTGTCCCATTCCTCCATCAAGATACATGCATCAGCTATTTCTGCAGAATACAGCCTCGATCACCCTGTCTTCTCGCATCCTCTACTCAGGCAATTCCTCAGAGGAATTAAGAATGTAAAACCTCCTAGGAAACCACCATTACCAGCATGGGACTTGAATTTTGTGCTAGAAAACTGACACTCCTCCATTCGAACCAGCAGCAACAGCAGAGCTGGGAGAACTAACCTGGAAAACTACTTTCCATCTGGCAATTACTACAGCAAGAAGGGTTTGGGAACTACAGGCTTTAATGGCAGTACAACCCTTCCTAATCTTCCATCAAGATAGAGTATCCATGAGAACTAATCCTACATTTATGCCTAAGGTGGTATCCAGACTGTCTCTAAACCAGGCAATCCACCTACCTACCTTCTTTCCCAATCCACAGAACAAAGGGGAAAGACTGCTACATACCTTGGATGTACATAGACAGTTGCGCTACTACCTGGACAGAACCAAGGGCAATAGAAAAACTGACCAGCTCCTAGTAGCCTATGCAACAGGAAGGGAAGGAAAAGCAATTTCCAAACAGACAATCTCAAAGTGGATAGGAAATTGCATAAGATTCTGTTACTCCTATCATGGAAAGCAAATTCCACAGAACATAAGGCCTCATTCTACAAGGGCTACAGCCACTACCACAGCCTTCTTACGTGGAGTGGCTACCAAGGACATTATTGAGGCTGCTACTTGGACCTCCGTGCATACATTTGCCAAGCATTATAACTTACCTCTATACTCTAGATCCCGAGCAGGGTTTGCCACTGCTGTGTTGCAAGGGATCCTAGTACACTATAATTCTTATTCCTCCTCCCCTCGTTTGGCTATGGTATTCTACCCATTTGTTATGACTGCAGATGCATCCTTGAAGGACATAGTACAGTTTTGTACCTACCATAAATGTAGATGTCCGAACAGGATAGCATCTGCAGTCAGGATTACCCACCCTCCTTCCCCTCTGTGGTACTCCTAGGGTATTGCCCACCTACTAGCTAGCTGGGGGGGGGGAATCTCTTATGGTGTATTTGTTTGTATATATGTACATACATGCATATTTTTTGTATTTGCCTTCTACTTTTTGGGAAACATTGGCATTTACCCAAAAATTTAGCTATCCAAGAGGGCTACTGGCATCTGGGGCAAGAAACACTGAGGAAAATGGCGTCGGCTGATGCCTTTATACCCGAAGACCAGCAGAGATGACGTCGGGTGAAATGCGACACCAGCCGAGGCCAGACCCAGACTTTGGAATCCGGCCGACCGAAGGGCTGCCTGACGACAGGACAACCCATTTGTTATGACTGCAGATGCTATCCTGTTCGGACATCTACATTTATGGTAGGTACAAAACTGTACTTTCTCCCCTCTACCTCTTCTTACAAGAGTATTACTCTAAATAAGGGAGGAAAGACCAAGGGCAGTCCTGATTGCCCCAGACTGGTCATGCCAGCACTGGTACTCCCTACTGCACAGTCTCACTGTTGCCTCCATGGCACCTCCCTCAGATTCCAACTCTCCTGACTCAGCAGGAGGGAGAGTTCTTGCATACACAATTGCAGAACCTGAACCTGGTAGCCTGGCTTATTCCTTGACTTCTCCTCCAGTGGCCAACCTAAGCAACCAGGTCCTGGACATTATACGTGAAGCCAGATGACCCAGCGCTAGAAAATCCTATGCTGACAAGTGGAAAAGGTATTGTTCTTGGATCCAGACTAAAGGAGCTGACCCAGCACAGCCCTCCTTACCTCTCATCCTGGATTACCTAGCAGACCTACTCCACAGGGGCCTATCCTTCTCTTCCGTTTAAGTCCATGCCTGTGCCATCTCTGCACATTACAGCACTGAGACACCTCAGTTTTCATACCCACTTATCAAGCAGTTCCTACGGCCACCAAGAAGAGCCCCTACCCCTGCTTGGGGCCTTAACTTTGTGTTGGAAAAGCTCAAACTTACCCCCCCCCCCCTTTGAGCCTACCACTTCAGCAGAGTTAAAATTCCTTTCTTGGAAAACAGCTTTGCTTCTGGCCATTACTTCAGCTAAAAGAGTGTCTGAGCTGCAAGCGCTTATGGCTGTCGAAACCATCATTTTTCCTGCTGACAGGGTCTCCCTCAGGACTAACCTAACTTTCATGCCTAAAGTGGTGCCCAGTGTGGCTGTCGACCAATCTATTCATTTGCCCAACTTTTTCTCTAAACCTCAAAATAAGGCGGAAAGGATCCTGCACTCTTTAGATGTGCACAAACAGCTCAGATTCTACCTGGATAGGACTAAGCCCTTTAGGAAATCTGACCAGTTATTAGTCAGCTTTGGGGCAGAGGGCAAGGCCATATCAAAACAAACCATTTCCAAATGGTTAGCACACTGTAGCCATTTCGGTTACAAACACCACAGGAAACCGCCCCCACAGGGGGTCAGAATTCATTCCACTAGGGCAACTTCAACCTTTCCAGCCTTTCTCAGGGGTCCCCACCAAGGACATCGTGGAAGCTGCAACATGGAGTTTTGTTCATACCTTCTCCAAACATTATCACCTGTCTATCTTTTCAAAATCCAGGGCAGGCTTTGCAACCGCAGTCCTGCAGGGCATACTAGCCAGCCGGACCTCTTGACTGCCTCCACCTTCAGCTTTGGGAATCTACCCAGATGTGATGACTGCACCAGTGAAACATGAAAAACATAGTACAGTTGTGAACACTTAACTTAATGTAGATGTTCGAGTGTGTTCACTGTTTTAGTCCTGGTTTCCCACCCTCCAGCCCCCTTGTCTCTTTTTCTCTCTTTCTCTTCCTAACTCTTTACAAGGCTATTGGTATTTACGTTCTACTGGTGGTGTTATTCCACCATAACCTAGGGGTCCCTATTTGGGGGTTCCTGACATTGGGGTAAGTAAGGAAAACTGATGCAATGGCATTGACTGCCTGTTTTTATACCACTGACAACCTGACGTCAGTCCTGGAGTGACAGCAACTGACGCAGAAGTACTAAGCCTCTGGTATCCCATTCATCAGGTCTCATCTGAAGTATCTGTCATGGGTGCTGGATCCCTGTCAGGATCTGATTTCCCACCCATCAGGCCTTCCTCTCCCAAACCTTCAGACCCTATTGCATCCCAGAGACTCTCTACTAGAAAGGTATACAGTAATAAGTGGAAAAGGTTTTCTCTGTGGACTAAGAGCAGGAATCCGGATCCCATTTCTGCTTCAGTGTCAGATATACTTTTGTTCTTGTCCTTCCTTTTCCAAGGAGGGCGCAAATTTTCCACTTTCAAGCTTCAGTTGGTGTCGATTTCCAACTTTCATGTGAGCTCTGACTGACTTTTCTTCCGAGCTTTGTAAAGTATTTATGAAAGGTTCTTTTTCTGCTTCAGCCTCCAGTTAAGGACCTTTCGCCTCCTTGGGACCTTATACTGGTTTTGCAGTCTCTGACTAGGAGTCCTTTTGAGCCTGCTAGTTCCTCTGACCTCAAGTTCCTGTCTTGGAAGACCGCCTTCCTAGTGGCCATTACCTCAGCTAGGAGAGTCTCAGAACTACAGGCGTTCACCATTATTCCTTACTTGATTTTTCACAAGGACAGAGTCTCTCTTAAGACAAAACCCCTCCTTCTTGCCCAAGATTGCTTCCAAATCATCTCTAAACCAGTGTGTTCATCTTCCAGTTTTCTTCCCCAGCAGTTCCAGCAAAGGGGAAGTATATCCTACGTACTGTAGACGTTAGACAGTTAAGGTTATACCTCCCTAGGACAAAAGTTTTTCATAAGTCAGAACAGCTCTTTGTGGCCTTTCCCCATCCCATAACAGATGCAGCCTTCCAGTTTCTAGGGTCACCATTTCTAAATGGATATCTAGCTGCATCTCTATGGTCTATGATCTTAATCACCATGAGGTTCCAGGAAATGCCAAGGTTAATTCTACTAGGTCCACAGCAACTTCTTCAGCCATTGTTGCAAGGCTTTTTATTGATGACATTTGTGCTTCTGCCACTTGGTCTAATCTTCGCACATTTCTCACTACAAGCTTGATCTGGATTTTAGGAGCAGGGCTTTCTTTGTTTCCATGGTGCTCTGGCATGTCCTTCCTTGAGGCCTCCCAGGGTTTATGGTAGCCGAGGGGGTCTGACCCTATTGTGATGAATGATGACTTGGATAACATCAGATTAGGAGTTGTATACTTACCATAATTTGGCATCTGTGTTATCCTGTGTCGTTATTCATTACGTCTTTCCCTCCCATCCCCCTACCTTGTAGATCAGGGAGGAAGTTGGAGATGTTCATCGTGTTACACTGCTGCAGTCATTACACTTGGGTTATCCTGCCGTCAGGCGGTTCCCCAGTCGGCCTGAGTTCCAAAGTCTTGGTCCAGCGTCTGTTGCGCCTCCTCCCTGACGTCAGTGCGACAGGGGTATATAAGATGCAGCAGACACCATTTTCTTCAGTCTTTCTTGCCGCGTGGTGCCCGAAGCAAAAGCAGTTTGCAAGTGCCAGTCGGCCGTCTCCTGAGATTTTCATTCCGAATCCAGAACCGAAGTCTTCTACAAAGCTAAGTACCCCATTGGGGAAACTTTTTCTTACCTCAGACCGATGTCAGTAAAAGTTAATAGCTGTATTTCTTGTGGGAAGCAAATACCTCATAAGGATTTCCATTCCTATTGTATCCCATGCCTAGGCCCTAACCATGACGTCACTGGTTGTCGGTTTTGTGCTAGGTTTAACAAGCGCACTATTAAACGTCGGTTTAATTTTGCATGACATTATTTTGGTAGAAAATGCAACTATACCATGCCGTCGGAACTTCCGACGGCCGGAATACGCAAAAAGCACAAAGACAAGGATAGGCATCCGAGGCCCAAAACTGACGGCGAAGCCTCTTCAAGGCCAGTCGCCGGTTCTCCGGTTATCAGCGAAGTGCCTTCGCAGCCCCTGACTACCGCTTCTGTAGAACCACAAGCCACTTCTGACTCTCACGTGGAGATGGCTGGGCCTTCGGACACACAAGTTCTTCAGCCTGCTAAGACTAACCTTTCAGAGGGATCTGGAGTAGCTGAGCAAGCCACAGCTTCAGAGGGTGTCTTCAGACCTACTCAGTTAAGCATTAAACCCTCAGCTAAGTCTAAGCCTCCTTTAAAGTCAAATAAACAAATACAGCACTCTACAGGACAGGCCTCCATGCCTAAGAAACAAATGCTCAAAATGGCCGAAGACCTAATCACTCTGATCAGAGGGTCCCACCCCCCTCCTGATAAAAGGCCTAGACAGGATGCAGACTGACTCATCCGACCAGGTGTCCATCCCTTTTGACTCATCCTCAGACCTAAGATGCTCCTTACCCCCTTATGAGGATTCTGATGCTGAGAAATCTATTCCATCAGCCTCTCCACCTGAGGACTACTCCTTTGGGGAAACCCTACATGCCATGAGGGAGCATTTCCACTGGGAAGGCCGGGATTATTCAGAATCCAAGAAAAGGCTCAGAGACTTCCTTTCATTACCTCAACACAGATCCCTTGCTATTCCGCCAGTGTTAGATATTGTGGATGATGTGTATACTGAATCCAGCTTAAATCCTGATTCCTTATCTCCAGCCCCTGTTAAACCTGACAGATACTACAGAGTCCCTGACTCATTTCTGTTTAAAAGCCCTGTCGCTGACCCTGAAACTATTTCTCAGGGACCCAAAGGAGTTAAGGCCTCATCAGCCAAGAATCCAGTTCCCTCTGACAGAGATTCCAGAGCATTAGACAGATAGGGAAAGAAAGTATATACATCTGCAACTTTAGCAATGAGAGCCTTAAATTGCCAGTTTCACATGCTAAAATATCAGCAGTTTTTACTGTCTCAGTTAAAACAAAAAATGCTTCCAGAATCGGATCCTCCTAATTTTAAAGAAATGCAGGATTTATTGCATGCAGCTGAACAAGTGGGAAAGCACACTTTGCAATGTGGTTTTGATTCTCTAGAGGCCTCCTGCAGAGCAGCAGTTACAGGCTCTGTCATTAGAAGACATGCTTGGTTAAAAGAACATATGTTACCAGATCATGTTAAAGCAAAATTATTGGATGCACCTTTGCAGCAGGATGTGTTATTTGCAGTTAAGGCAGAAGAGGTAATAAAGAAAATGGAGGATAAGGCAAAATCTATGCAAATGGTGAAGGATTTCTTACAGGTTCAGCCTCCTAGATTTAGCATAAACTGACCAACTAAGAATTGGTCCTTTCCAATTAGACAGACCTCAAAGGGGAAGATACAGTCATCCAAGAGGTAGAGGTCAAACACAAGGTACTTACAGGCCTCAGCAATGGGTTGCATCAGGCCAGAAAGAAGGGGAAGACAGGCCCCAGCCATATAAAAAAACAGCTCCAATGACTTTCCACTACAGCTGCCAAACAAATCCTTATTAGCAACCCCCTTGGGAGGAAAACTGGCACTCTTCTACCACAATTTGCATATGATCACCAAAGACAAATGGGTTCTCAACATTGTATTCCAAGGTTACAGGTTCCACTTTCACACACTGCCAAGGTTAAACGGCATGCCACATCTGCCACCAAATCAATGGGCAGAGGTTCAAAAACAAATTACAGCAGTCATGGATATGAGAGCTATTCAAAAGGTACCATCACAGGAGCAAGGACAAGGATTTTACTCTAGACTTTTTCTGGTACCCAGAAAGGACAAAGCCTGGAGAACCATTCTGGATCTTTCATCTCTAAACACTTACCTGGATGTTCCGAAATTCAAAATGTTGACATTACAGCAGCTTCTTCCCATGCTGGACAAGAAAGCTTGGCTCGTGACTTTGGACCTCAAAGAGGCATACCTGCATGTCCCTATCAGACAAAACTGCAGAAGATACCTCAGATTCATAGCGGGTTCAATGCACTACCAATTCTCTGCACTGCCCTTTGGCTTATCTACTGCGCCCAGGGTCTTCACAAAGTGCCTGGCACCAGTAATTGCATTTTGTAGACAGAAAAGAATTCAAATTTATCCGTACCTGGACGACTGCCTGATTAAAGCAGAGAGCAAGGACATTCTTTTAAAGCATCTGGCGTTTGTAAAAAAGTTATTAAGTTGCCTGGGGTACACAGTAAACGAAAAGAAATCAAAACTAGTGCCCTCACAAAAGATTATATTCCTGGGTGCCAGCTTGAACACAACGGCCCAGATGGCTTGTCTCACGCCAGACAAACAAGGACAACTGACTCAATACTTTCAATTGATGGCAACAAAAACCCAACTCCCTGCAAGAAAAATTCTGCAGGCCTTGGGTTACATGGCATCTTGCATACTACTTATTCCATATGCCAGACTGCATATGAGGAAACTACAATGGTACCTAAAGAATGTATGGTCTCAACACTGTCAAAGTTTGGAAACAGTTATACCACTATTCCCTTGCCTTCAACAGGAGTTTCAATGGTGGGCTCAAGCTCATCACCTCAACAAGGGACAGCCTTTTACACAACCCACAGCCAGGCAAACACTGACAACAGATTCATCGGATTACGCCTGGGGAGCACACATGGCAGGCAAATGTATTCAGGGCACGTGGCCCGCAGAACAAAGGCATCTTCACATCAATCAAAAAGAGATGCTAGCTGTACAAAATGCGCTTACAGCTTTCAAGGACCTGCTGCATCCAGAACTACTACTACTAAAGACAGACAACACAGTTATGTGATACATAAACAAGCAAGGGGGCACTCACTCATATACCCCCTATGCAGACAAGCTATTACCTTCTGGAACACAGCTATAAACCTTCAAGTTCATCTGCAAGCACAATTCCTGCCAGGAGACAAAAACACACTGGTAGACGACTTAAGCAGAAACATCATGGATCCACACGAATGGGAGTTGAATCCAAAAATATTCAGAATGATAACACAGAAATGGTGGAGCCCGGACATAGATCTGTTTGCATCCCCAATAAACTGCCAGCTACAAAAATTCTGCACAAGGGGTTACCATCCACAAGCATGGAAAGTGGATGCCCACTCTTTCAGCTGGGAGAACCTACAAGTATACGCTTTCCCACCACTACCTCTCCTGCCAAAGGTACTCATAAAAGCCAGACAGGAAGAGCCAAAGATGATCCTGATTGCACCAGACTGGCCACGCCAGCACTGGTACCCAATCTTAAGGAGATTAGCACAAGAACCACCCTGGATTTTGCCTCAAAGCCCACATCTGCTGACTCAGCACAACAAACAAATACTACACAGCCAGCTAAAGACCTTAAACCTAGCTGCATGGAAGATTCCTTAGTCAAGCAAGCAATGCCTCTCTCCAAAGCTGTTATGGATGTCATTCTGGAGGCCAGAAGGCCTAGTACCAGGAAAGCCTATTCGGATAAATGGAAGAGATTCTGTGCCTGGAACCAAGCTCACAGCCTTGACCCTCTTGTCCCAAACATTCATCAGATACTACAATACTTAACTGAGGTGCTGGACAAAGGACTCTCCTCATCCATCAAGATCCACGCCTCTACCATCTCTGCTCATTACAACACGGATCCACCAATTTTTTTCTAATCCTCTGTTAAAACAGTACCTCAGAGGGGCCAAAAACATAAGACCGCCCCGTAGAGCACCTATTCCAACTTGGGACCTCAACTTTGTTGTGGAGAAGCTAACTTTACCTCCTTTTGAGCCAGCCAACACAGCAGAATTAAAATATATCTCTTGGAAAACTGCTCTGCTCCTGGAAATAATATCAGCACGAAGAGTTTCAGAATTACAGGCACTAATGGTAGTGGACCCTTTCTCATTTTCCACCAGGACAGGGTGTCTTTAAGAACTAACCCGACTTTTATGCCAAAGGTGGTATCCAGTGTGGCTCTAAACCAAACTATTCACCTGCCAACTTTTTATCCTAAACCACAGAATAAAGGGGAGAGACTACTGCACTCTTTGGACATTCACAGGCTGTTACGCTTCTACTTGGATAAAACCAAAGTTTTCAGAAAATATGAGCAATTATTGGTAGCATATGCTGTAGGAGCACAGGGAAAAGCCATTTCAAAACAGACTATCTCAAAATGGATAGGACATTGTATACGTTTTTGCTACACATACCATGGAAAAGCTGTACCTAACAGCATTAGATTTCACTCCACTAGGGCAACAGCCACTGCAACTGCCTACTTCAAAGGAGTACCTACCAAGGATATTTTGGAAGCAGCAACTTGGAGTTCTGTACATACCTTCACTAAGCATTACCATCTGCCTCTATACTCTAAATCCAGAGCTGACTTCGCCACTGCAGTGCTGCAGGGCCTTATAGCCACCCCTAATGCCTTATAGAACCAGCCACCCTTCCTCAGCTTTGGGATTCTACCCAAGTGTAATGACTGCAGCAGTGTAACGTGATGAACATAGTACAGTTTTGTACCTACCATAAATGTAAATGTTCGAGTGTATACACTGCTGCAGTCCAGGTTACCCTCCCGCCTTCCCCTCTTACTGGCTGGTACGTACCTATGTCTTATACCCTTACTACCTATGGGGAGTATTTGCTGGTAGCTGTAAGTTGTTTTTTGCTTTTCTTATTTATGCTTTATTAGCAATTGGAATTGCCTACCTATTTGGAGGCACCTGACATCTGGGGCAAGAAAAACTGAAGAAAAAGGCGTCGGCTGCATCTTATATACCCCTGTCGCACTGACGTCAGGGAGGAGGCGACAGCAACCGACGCCGGACCAAGACTTTGTAACTCAGGCCGACTGGGGAAACGCCTGACGGCAGGGTAACCCAAGTGTAATGACTGCAGCAGTGTATACACTCGAACATCTACATTTATGGTAGGTACAAAACTGTACTTTTCCCATCAGCCTTGTGGGAGTAGTATTGACACATTGCAGCAAACTTGATCTGGGGGGGTCAGAGGGTGGCAGGGCATCATGGGAAAGGGAAGAGCTAGAGCCTTGGGTCCATCTGTAGTGTATTGCAGGCTCTGATCCAAGATTGTATTGTGTTGAATGATGACGTAGGATAACACAGATGCCAAGTTATGGTACATAACTCCTAATGTGTTACAAAATATCTGTCATGCTAAAGGATGTTTATACAAGGGATATTTTAAGACTTAAAATCATTTTATACAAAACAGGTTTTTAAAAATGCTTTTAAGTATGTTTGCCATTGAATTTTGTTTTTGCTTTTAATCAAGGTGCTACTTAAATCTGTTGTGTGAGGTCAGGAGGCTTGAGGTCATGTGACAAGCACAGGTTATATATGTAGCTTTTCAATATTGATGAACTTATCTGAAGAAGTGTACTAATGAAATGAAAGCCCTCATCATAAAACGTTTGTGGAGCACTTTATTTTGTTTTGAAGTACATTTGGTTGATCCAGGAGCTTACCGTCTGAGTTTCTGCAGACCTGTGGTTTGTTTTTCTTTGTTTTGTGTTTTGCTACCAGTTTGTTTGTGGCTTTCTGTATGGCTGCAGGAGGACTGACTGGCTCCCAACCTTTGTTTCCTCATATGGATACCAAGGGTAGTCCCGATTTACAATGTTATGTTGGGAATCTTGCTCTACCTATTCAACAGCTATCCCAACGAATAGAAGAAATTGCATCTAAGAAGACCACTCCCAGTTTTGGAGGGGGGGGGGGGGCATGACACTGCAGCCAGTTCCAGTCTGAGAGAATTTATCAGCACTTTATATGTGG
Source organism: Protopterus annectens (assembly GCF_019279795.1). Taxonomy (NCBI): domain Eukaryota; kingdom Metazoa; phylum Chordata; order Ceratodontiformes; family Protopteridae; genus Protopterus; species Protopterus annectens. Next base: position 427,661,815 of record NC_056739.1, read on the forward strand.
TTACAACTAATGGTAATGACTCTAATTTTACCAGTAGTGGTGAGTTTCCTATAAGTCACAATTATCCTGTTTTACAAAAATGGCTTCATGGTGATTTTCAGTTAGGTGATGCACAGCTATATAGCACAAATATTGTACAGGCTCTGGGTGAATTTGACAAATTGCTTAGGATCAAAATTTTACAGCTGGACAACTGTTTTATCTCTGCATGAAAGCAAATAGAGTCCCAAAAGGCCTATGTATGTGGAGGTACTCAACAGGGCTTAAAAACGATTCTCCACTTCACCACGATTTTCAGTAGATATTCGATCATCATGGAAGCGAGTACATGAAACTACTCATAAAATCCAATGTAAAGTTCATAGAGGGAACTCATTGACATTAATTCTGTAGATAATGCCATCACTCTTGACTTATTGTTTGACCTACATAAGTAGAAATATGGGAGAATTTTTTCTAGCATGGATGAAAAAGTCTGGATTATAAAGGGCAGAAAAACTGAGAAGCTAGAATGAGACAAAAAGAGATTATTTGAATTGTAAAGCTTACGCTGTTCCATCAACCTCGCAAACTTGCAGTAACAAATTAAACTGTAACCAGACATCCAATTCTGGGCAAATTTCCACTGTGGAGTACAATTAATACTGGGAAAATCGTGTCCAGGAAAAAAAAAATGAAACCAGTAGCACCTCTAACAGCTTCAGTCGCCCTTTAGAATACCCCCCCCCCCAAGACTATCAGAACGAATAAGAAAAAAAAACAGAACAGTGGCCCAAGGAAATCGCTTTCTTTTTTTCCCCAAAGGGCCATCCCCCCCTGCCTCCGTGGAGGAATTGAGGACGGAGGTATCCCAACTGGAACCAATACAAGGTACTATTGCTAACTATTCCGAGCCTGAAAAATGCACAATAGTTACAAACTCCAAGGGGGACTTTGTCATTTATAATTTTTCTTCATATGCAGTAAATGAATGTGGTGATCTGTGTGCAAGGGGTGTAGCATTTGTGCCCAGTAAGCAAGCTAATTTAGCTTGTGTCCTCATGGACCTTAAACAGTTTGTTAGAAAGTTAAATTTGAGTGTCCTGTTTAACAATGTATCTTATGTATTGAATGACTTGAGAGTATCTAGTACGTATAATCCACCTACCCATCTCTCATTGTTTTAAAAAATATGTGAACTAGACCTGTGTGATGCAGTGTGCAAGCAACACAGTATTCCTGACAGTTTGTCGGAGAGAGGAGGAGTTATTGAACAAACTTTTGTAGTAAATGACTTTAGAATAATGACACCCTACAAGGGAGGGGGGTTGTTATGGAGAAATCTGGTTACAATACAAGAATGCTTGAAATATTAAACAATAAATGTTCTTTACAAGTTTCCCCTCAATGAGCTAAATACAGCTTATAGGAAAATCAGAAACTACATTTATGACATGTTTATACAACAACACATCGAGGTAAATGAATTTAATTTTCTTTCTGCAACTACCCCAGTGGTGTCAGTAATTTTTGAGGTTCCCAAAATATGTAAGAGCATGCACCCCCCCCCCCCCACCATGTGACCCATAGTGAATGTTAGGGGCTCAATCACACACCTCATTCTGGGTTTTTAAATATTTTAAAAACCATTGAGAGTAACATTTGCAAGGATTCCTGAGTTTTTCTAGGTAAAATGAATAAAGTGATATTTAACAGAAACCAAACATTTTTTACAATTAACGTGAAGGATTTGTACACTTCTGTCTTGCATGATACAGGATTAGAATGGTTTGTGGAATTTCTGTTTGACAAAGGAATCCCCCAGGACAAAATTAATATCTGAGACCTTGTTAGAAATTGTACAGAAAATTATTTTTTGATGTTCAGTGGTGAACACTACCTACAACGCACGGGTGTGGCGCCACAATGGGTTTTGCATGTGGTAGCTTTTTTTTTCAAATATATGCATAATTCAATGGGGGAGAAAAAATCCTTTCCTTCTGTGCTTTGTCATGCAAGCTCTACATCCGTTTTTTGGATATTATTTTTGTTTGGGATGAGACAACAGAGAAAATTTCAGAGTTTATGAATTAATCAACATGAGCACAAATTTCCTGAGCTTTACATATGAGAATAATGACACCAACATCTCGTACTTGGATATCTGGTTCACGAAAGACATTGCAGGTGTATATTTTGCTTCTAAAATATACAGAACCCCACCCTACAATTCTAATGGATATTTGCATTACAGCAGTTCACACCCTTATACACAGAAACAGGCAGTTTGCTAGCATGACATCCTCGTTTGATGAATTTTTGGATGAATGCATAAAGATTAAAAATATGCTTTTGGCCAGGGAATAAATGGGTTTGACAGTTTAATGTGTAAAGCTGTCAGCAAGAGAGAGAGTAAATTGTGTCCCATTATTGGATAGTGGGGAGAAGTAATACTGGTAGACACAAGTAGAGATGAACAAAACATAATTGCTGCTATACATTATTGTGATATTCTAGCTTTGAACAGTTCTGAGGGCCAAAACTTTAGGAACTCCACTGTAAAAGTTTTTTGTACTGATAGTTGCATCATTAAAAACATCTTTGAAAAGAACTGGCAGATTCTTAGCAAGAATAGTGAATTCCTAGAAAAAATGGACCAAAACCACAATAGTATATGAAAAGTGTCACAATTTCAAGAATATTGTTGAAGCCTTTGGTACTACATAGAACATTAATAGGCCCAATAGAATGAGTAAATGTGAAAGATGTTCTTGCAAATTCATACTAGAATGTAACCATTTTAAAATAAAAGCTTATGTTTCATAGTATTTGATATTCATGGTATACTAAACTGTCAGTAGCGGGGAGTTGTTTATACTGCTTTATGTCAAAAATGATGTTCATCGTGTTTCACTGTTGCAGTCATTACATTTGGGGTAATCTGCTGACAGGTTGCCCTCAGTCGGCCTGATTAACAAAGTCCTGGGGTCCTGCGTCGGTTGCTGTCCCTTCTTCCATGACGTCAGGTCTTCAGTAGTATAAAACATGCAGCTGATGCCATTAAATCCGTATTTCTTGCCGTGTGGTGCCCGAAGCAGAAGCAGTTCGCAAGTGCCGATCGGCCGACTCCTGAAATTTTCGTTTTCAAGTTTCAGAACCGAAGTCTTCAACTAAAAGCTAAGTACCCCGTTGGGGAAACGTTTTCTTGCTCCTTACCGATGTCAGTAAAAGTTAATAATTGTATTACTTGTGGGAAGCAAATACCTCATAAGGATTTTCATTTGTACTGTATTCCTTGCCTAGGCCCTGACCACTATGTACCTTGCTGTCGGTTTTGTGCTTTATTTAATCAGCGCACTATCCGTCGTCGGTACATTTTTGCTTCTAAATATTTCAGCTTTCAGTTTAATAATCCAGAAATGACGTCGGTTAGCCTTCCGACTACCGCAATACCGAAAAAACGCAAAGAAAAAGACAGAGACAGGCCGTTGAGGTCCAAAACCGCCGCTGACACTTCTAAGCCAGTCGCCAGTTCGCCGGTACTCAGTGAGGCACTTTTGCAGCCCCTGATAGCCATTACTTCTGATTCGCAGGCCTCTACTGAGACCCATTCAGAGTCCGGTATGCCACGAGATGTTTCACATATGGAACCCGTGGATGTCTCTACCTTGGATGGGTCTGGAGCCGCTGAGCAGGCACTGGCTTCTGAGGGTGTATTCAGGCCTACAGACTTGCATATTAAGCCGACTCCAACTTAATTACTAAGGCTTAAATCTCAATCTGTGTCTAAAAAAACAACGCCCAGGCCACATGTTCAGACCCCTATGCCTAAAACACAAATGATCAAAATGGCTGAAGATTTAATTACTGTAATCAGGGGTAGTCAGTTTGACCCCTGATTCCTTGCCTCCAGCCCCTAGTAAACCAGACAGGTACTACAGGGTTCCTGAGTCCCACAAATTCCTTTTCAAGAATCCTGTTGTGACCCTGAAACCATTTATCAGGGGCTCAAGGGCATTAAGGCTTCTACTGCTAAAAGTCCTACCCCTTCTGATAGAGACTCCAGGGCGCTGGATAGATGGGGTAAAAAGATTTATACTTCTGCAACCTTAGCATCAGGGCTTTAAACTGTTAATTCCATATGCTAAAATATCAACAGCATATCATGGGACTACTTAAACAGAAAATTATGTTGATTTCTGACTGTGTGGAGAATAAAGATTTACAGAATTTATTGCGTTCAGCTGAACAAGTTGGCAAACATACTTTGCAATGTGGTTTTGATTCTTTAGAGGCCTCTTGCTGGGCTGCTGTTACTGGGTCTGTGCTCAGAAGGCATGCTTGGCTTAAGGAGCAATATCTGCCCGATCATGTTAAAGCAAAACTTTTAGATGCTCCTTTGCAGCAGGACCACCTGTTTGGCAATAAGGCTGAAGAAGTTCTAAAAAAGATGGAAGATCAAGCTAAATCTATGCAAACTGTGAAAGATTTCTTACAAGTACAACCTCCTAGATTTAGTAGGTACTGGCCTACTAAGAACTGGTCCTTTCCAGCTCCTTCCAGAGCCACTCCAGCCAAACCCAGACATTCCAAAAGCACCAGGTTTCAGTCCCAAGGGACTTTCAGAACTAAGCAATGGGTGCTTCCACTTCCATATCTGGAAACAACAAGGCACCACCCTATGGTAAACAGTCTCAATGACTTCCCTTTAAAATTACCAAGCACTTCTCTCTTAGCCACCCTTTTGGGGGGAAAACTGGCTGTTCATTCAAGCAACTGGCAACTTATAACCCTGGACAAATGGGTTTTAAATACAGTGTCCCAGGGATACAGATTTCATTTCCACGCTGCCAACTCCAAACAGATGGCCAGACCTGCCCCCAAATCAGTGAGCAGAGGCTCAGAAACAAGTACATTCCATCCTAAACATGGGGGCAATTCAACAAGTACCAGAAGAGGAAAAGGGACAAGGTTTCTATTCCAGACTTTTCTTGGTACCCAGAAGAGACAAATCATGGCGTCCATTTCTGGACCTACCCACTCTAAAAACCTTTCTGGACATTCCAAAATTCAAGATGCTGACTCTTCACCAGTTACTTCTTATGCTAGGCAAGGATGCCTGGTTGGCAACTCTAGATTTAAAAGAGGCTTACCTGCATATCCCAATCAGGGAATCTTGCAGAAGATGCCTACGCTTCAAAGCAGGCTGCATGCATTATCAGTTCTCTGCACTGCCCTTTGGCTTGTCTACTGCACCCAGGGTATTCACAAAGTGCCTGGCTCCAGTAATTGCATTTTGTAGGCAAAGAAATATTCAAATATACTCATACCTGGACAGTTGTCTAATTCAGGCAGAAAGCCAGGGCATACTATTGAATCATTTGGCGTTTGTACAAAAATTGATAACTTCTTTGGGGTACACCATAAACATAAAGAAATCACATCTTGTACCCTGCCAACAAGTTGTATTCCTGGGAGCAGGCTTGTGCACAACTTCCCATATGGCTTTTCTCACGCCAGAGAAACAAGTTCATTTGACAGCCTACTTCAAACTACTGGCCACAAAGACCCAGCTATCTGTAAGTAAAATACTGCAAGCCTTGTGGTTCATGGCCTCCTGCATTCTCCTAATTCCATATGCAAGACTGCATATGAGGAAACTACAATGGTATCTAAAAAGCCTATGATGTCAACATTCTCAGGATCTAGAAGCAATGATTCCTATCATACAGATAGAGTTCCTTTGGTGGGCAGAGGCCTGCCACCAAAACAAGGGAATGCCTTTCAATCTACCCCCTGCCGCCCAAACCCTAACAACAGACTCATCAGACTATGCATGGGGGGCTCACTTCGCAGGGAAGTGCTTTCAGGGAAAATAGAACCCAAGTCAAATGCACTTGTATATCAATCAAAAAGAAATGTTAGCTGTACAGAATGCTCTGACAGCCTTCAAGGACCACATTCTTCCAGGACAATTAATGGTAAAGACGGACAACACCACTGTTTTGTGGTACATAAGTAGAGGGGAACCCACTCATACCCTCTCTGCAGACTAGCCATGGCTCTGTGGAACACAGCCTTGAGCTACCAAGTACACCTACAGGCTCAATTCCTGCCAGGAAAGCTAAATACACTGGCAGACTAACCAAGCAGAAATCTCATGGACCCACACGAGTGGAAACTGGAACCAAGGATATTCAATATGTTGAGAAACAAATGGGGGAGCCCAGAGATAGACCTGTTTTCCTCCCCTCAGAACTACCAATTGGACAAATTCTGCTTAAGGACTCCCCACAAACAAGCTTGGAAAGTGGATGTCCTGTCTTTCACATGGAAAAATCTATCAGTTATGCCTTTCCAGCTCTGCCTCTCCTCTCCAAGGTACTACTAAAGATCAAACAGGACAACCCAAGGACTATACTGATTGCACCAGACTGGCCACGCCAACTCTGGTACCCCCTTTTGTGCAGTGTGTCACTGCTGGCACCATGGCACCTGCCTCAGACCCCTGCCCTGCTGTCCCAGCTGGAGTGACAGAGTCTGCACCCTCAGCTTCAAACCCTGAACCTGGCAGCCTGGCTAATTACCTGATCTCTCCATTACCATCCCTCAGTAAGCAAGTGTTGGCTGTCATTCTGAAGGCAAGGAGACCTAGTACTAGAAAATCTTATGCTGAAAAATGGAAAAAAAATCTGTTCCTGGAACCAAACTCAGGGGACGGGCACAGCAGCACCCAATTTGCCTCTGATTCTTCATTTCTTAACTGAGGTGCTTCACAAGGGCCTTTCCTTTTCCTCCATCAAAATTCATGCCTCAGCCATTTCAGCTCATTACAACACAGAACCACCCCTGTTCTCTCATCCACTGCTGAAGCAGTTCCTCAGAATGTCCAAAAACTTAGGACCACCCAGAAGAGCTCCTACACCAGCCTGGGACCTTAACTTTATAATGTAAAAGCTCAATCTACCTCCCTTTGAGCCAGCTGCAAATGCAGAGTTGAAATTCCTTTCTTGGAAAAGCACTTCAGCAAGAAGGGTGTCTGAATTTCAGGCCCTTATGGCAATGGAGCCCTTTCATCATCTTTCATGCGGACAGGATGTCCCACAGGATAAATCCCTCCTTCATACCCAAGGTGGTATCCAGTGTGGCTCTTCATCAGTCCATTCATTTGCCAACCTTCTTTTATAATCCACAGAACAAAGTGGAACGAATACTACACTCCTTACATGTGCACAGACCGCCTAGATTTTACTTGGACAGGACTAAACCTCTCAGGAAATCTGAACAGCTGCTGGTTGCATTTGCTGCAGGGGCAGAAGGGAAGGCCATTTCAAAGCAAACAATTTCTAAATGGATAGGCCATTGCATTAATTTCTGCTATAAGCAGCATGGAAATCCTACCCCTCAGGAGATAAGACCACATTCAACCAGGGCTGCATTTATCTCTACAGCCTTCCTCAGAGGTGTCCCTACCAGGGACATCCTAGAAGCTGCTACCTGGAGTTCTGTACATACCTTCACCAAGCAATACCATTTGCCAATTTTCTCTAAATCCAGAGCTGGCTTTGCCACTGCAGTCTTGCAGGGCCTTATAGCTGGTCCTAATGCCTTCCAATTTCCTCCTCCCATCCTTAGCTTTGGGAATCTACCCAAATGTGATGACTGCAACAGTGAAACACGAAGAACATAGTACAGCTGTGTACACTTACCATAAATGTAGATGTTAGTGTATTCACTGTTGCAGTCCTAGTTACCCTCCCTCCAGCCCCATAACTTATTTTGGCTATACCTCTATTCTTGTTTACTATGCTTAAAGCTTTTTGGTGTATTTGCTTTTTTGTGGGAGGTGTAACCTTGTATATATAATTGCTTCCCATTATGGGGACACCTGACATCTGGGGCAAGAAAAACTGATGTAATGGCATCAGCTGCATGCTTTTTATACCCCTGACTACCTGACGTCACGGAAGATGAGACAGCAACAGACGCAGGACCCAAGACTTTGATAATCAGGCTGACTGAGGGGCTACTGCAAGCAGATAACTCAAATGTGATGACTGCAACAGTAAATACACTCTTAACATCTACTTTTATGGTAAGTGTACACAATTGTACTTTTTCCCAGGCTATCACTAGTGGTCTTGCTGGTGTCAAGGATTCACTGCCTCATCCAGATCTGTCATTTTGGTAAGTTTTCAAGTTTTTTTGCACTTAATTAACAAAACTCCAAACTTCAGAGCAGCCTGGTCACATGGTGTCAAGAAATAAAGCTGTGATGATTGTCACTCAGGCATCTGGTATTCGATTAGCAGTGTGGACACCTGAAGAGGACTGATGGGAAGATAGGCTTGAGACCAGCCTTAAGTTATGTACATTGGGGAAAGGGAGGCAGCTAGACCTGCCACTTTAGTGGCACCTACTGGTGGGTGGATATTTGTTGGAAAAGGCTAGACAATGTCATGCTGGTAAAGTGGTGTGAAATCTCTCTTCCCCAACCAGGCAGCTGTTGCAGGTTTGCAGTTTGATATCTGGTGGATTTAATTGGGTTGGGGTAGTGGAGCTCCATAAGTCAGCATTTGACCTGCCCTGACTCTGTCCTTCCAGGAAACAATTGGACTGTTTGACTTTCTTACCACATCTGGGGATATCTTCATTCTCGGAAGGAGGGACTGAGCTGATGTGGCACAGGTTTGGGAAACCAGTGGGTAAATGCCACTAAAAAAATAAAACCACATGGTGATATATTTAAGCAATATATATTCTTGACATGGCACACCCCTTTTGTGAAATAAGTCAGAACTGAGGTTTTATGCTTGCCATTCACAGTAACGCAAATTTGAATTACTACAGCAGAAAAAAAATTATTTTATTTTGTTGTACTTTGCTGTCAGTGGAAAATTTGAGCCTTCTTTGAATCTCAATTTCTTGACTCATGGCGGACTTGACACCGAGTCCCCTAGTCCCTTTTCTGCAGATTTCAGCCTAGATCTCACTTTGCTCTTAGTTTGTTAGCCTTATCCATGCAGGTAAATGGCAACAGAGTCATTAAGTTGTCAAGAAATCCCCAGATATTTCTGGCCAATGACCAGATAAAATTTGTCTAATTCAGGTTCATTAAACCTCATTTTCAGTGTGTTATCAGTATGAAACTCTGTTGTTTGGACAGTGAGGTACAAATCAGTGTTGCCTGTTGTACCAGATTTCTTGCCTACTTATATTGAGCAGTGTCAGATTTTGGAAAAAAATAAAATGCAGAGTTTTGAAGGATGGCCCAGGTAATGCAAATGTTTGTTGAAAAAGCCTGTCTAGCCCCATCAGCAGCTTTTTGCAAGGGGGAGAATTTTTTGCACAACATCCTCTATCATACTGCCAGTAAGTACATTACAGTTGCATTATACCGTGCATCTTTGTGCTCAATTCATTGACTTGTTTAAAAGCATCTGGTAAATATGCCAGTTTTACTAACCGCATTTCATTGTCGAGAGAAATTTGCATTTCACTGTGACATGTCTCAACTTTTTCTTGACAAAGAAATCCTGTAGTTGTCCTCTGAGCTTGTATATGTGTACCAAATATTTTCCAAGTCCCAACTTGCACTTCATCATCAAGTCCTTTCTCCATTTAATTTTGACTTTAATGGGTAGGGCTTAACTAAGTTTGAGTCGTAAGATTCTTACAGGTGTAGTAACCTCTGCCTTAAGTTCATGTGCTGAATTTTTGTAACCAAAGTTTCTCAAAGTAAAAAAACTGGCTTGCTATCTAAAGCCAGATCGGTGCTGTAGCCAGGTCTTTGTCCAAACCACTGAGCTGGCTTGAATGAACCCAATTTTCTGATAGCCTTGTCTTTCACTGTATCAAGCCCCTCTTCAGGTTCAAATCTGTTTTGCTGACCACATATTGATTTTAAGGCCTATAAAGTGAGTCAAGAATTAGATGTTTTTTAACCTGCTCTGGTGAGTTACCAAGGATTTTTTTGTTTGTTTTTGTTAAGGTGAATGCATCATCATCATCATGTATTTTGGAGCACATTTTTTGTAGCCATCTGTTCTTGAATGGTCAGGCAGGGATGTACCTTGTCAGATGCATCTGTTTGTAATTTTCTGGCTTATTGTACACATATTTCTTGACTTTGGAGAATCTAGTCATGCGTGTGTGCGCGCTTGTGTGTGTTGTGTTGAAGGATATGGGAAAATGCTTATTATTGTAAGCACTAAATAAGCTACAAATTACTACAGCACTCAACTTTCCTCACTGTCTAGAGGAAAACAATTTCTAGTACTTAACAAATAAGCAGCTATCCAGGCATGTCTGAGTCAGCCCCCGGTGTTTTCTCCTGTCTACCTGATGAATCTGGGCATCTTGGGGCAATGCAGTAATTGCCTCATGTACACAGACAACCCTTTCCTCCTACCACCCAACACTACAACCTGTGAGAGATGCACTTGTATAGCCAAACTGGAAGCAAAGCTCTCTTCACCCAAGACTGGACTAGACAGTCAAGAGGAGAAGGTAAATACTTGCACCACACCACACTCAGCACATAGTCCCTCAAAACCTACACCACCAAAACACACACATAGAAACACAAAACACACACCTACATTCTCGGAGGCTCTCAGTAAAAACCTGCCCAAGCAACAGGGACCTCCAAAGCAGAAACACAAGCAACCTCCACCACCCCCCCCCAACACAACCCAAATGACACATAGCCCACAAACTCAGTGTGCCACTCAACCACAGCCCATAAGGCATAACAACGTACCCAACACTCTAGTCATAGGTGACTCTATAGTCAGGCACACTGATGTACCACTCACCAGGCTAAACAAGGAGAAAGTTACTGTCAGCTGCCTGTCGGGTGCCAGGATCCGCCACATAACCCATGCACTCAGGTCACTCCACAACAAGTACAAATATGACACTGTCATTGTCCATGTTGGTGTGAATGACCTGAGACATACCTCCTTGGACTACATGAAAAGGGACATGGAGGAGTTGTCCGATCTTGTAGCCCAGGCAGGTATGACCCTAGCCCTGAGTAGCATCCTGCCATTACCCAGAATGATACCACAGTACAAGGACAAAATGATTGACTTCAACAATTGGCTAAGCTTCTGGTGTCATTCTAAGGGGATCCAGTGTCTGTCTGCCTGAGATGACATGATCGACAAGCCACGATGCTTTGCCAGAGATGGCCTGCACCCGTCGCCCCTGGGATTCCAGATACTGGCTAAGGCTCTAGCCGCCCCTATAGTGCCTTTTTTAGCAAGGTTCAAATGACAAATTCACCACCCTAACAGGTACAGGCAAGAAGAATCTGAGGGTATTGCTACTCAATGCTAGAAGTCTAAACTTCAAAATGCACTCTCTCGAGGCACTCCTTAAAATGGGGAACATCGACATCTGTGCAGTGACAGAGACCTGGTTCAAAGCTCCAGAGAGTACCCCTGCATTACCAGGCTTTAATTCATAACTCACCTTTTGGCCACGTAACCTGGACCGAAACACTAAAGGCGGAGGCGTGTCCATATTCATTAAGGATATCCACACCTCCAGGCTAGTTGCTCAGCATAATGCATCCGAGATTATCCAAGTGCAACTAACTCTGGGCAAGACCGGAATCCAAATTGTAGCTTGCTACAGATCCCCCACCATGCCCCAGGATTCCCACTCCTCATTTCTTAATACACTGGAAAATATTAGGGTACAACCTAACACCCTAATAATGGGCGATTTCAACTACCCTACCATTAACTGGGAAAACTACTCGTGTACCAACTCTTGTGCTCAACGTTTTCTGGAATTCATAAATTCCAATGCCATGGATCAACTTATACACACCCCCACCAGGGGCAGCAATATTCTAGACCTGGTTATTACCAACATGGGCAACCGGTGCTCCACACCAGAGGTTATTTCCTTCTTGGTCAGATCCGACCTTAAGCTAATCACCCTAGACATCCACATCCCTCCCCCACCCCCCATTAGGGAAACCACAGTAAAAATTTTCTCCAAAGCCAACTTCACGCTTCTTAAGACAGAAGTGGCAAACTTCACGACATCCATGCTGACTGACAATAGAGGTATGACTGCTGAATCCTACACAAATGCACTTTATAAGCACTTACATGAGTGCATGGATCGTGCAATCCCCAACAGAACCAAGATGCTATCCTCCAAAAAAAGGAAGCCAGTCTGGTGGTCCCCTGCGATAAACTCTACAACAGAAGAAAGAAACTGTTGCAAAAAAGAGTAAAATCCCATGATTGGAGAAACTCCCTGGTCAGCTTCAGTAAGAAGCTGAGATCCCTCATAAAATCCTCCAAAGCTAATTATGAAAACAAAATTGCCACTGACTCTAAAGACAACCACAAAGCATTCTATAGCTATGTCAAGAATCTCAATGGCAACACTCAGATGTGCTCTGAGTTACAGCACAATGACAGTAAATATACAGAACCAACAGATATTGCCAACATCCTGGCAGATAGGTTCAGTGCTAACTTTACCCCTTTGTCATCCCCTAAAGGGCCCATCTCTATACCAGAAGAATGCAAAGTTCCTGTAATTACAGCTGCACAGGTAAAAAACACACTATCCAAAGCCAAGAACACAGCATCCATGGGACCGGACGACATCCCAGGCTGTATTCTACATGAACTACAGAACGAACTGGCACCCCACCTTAAGTACCATGTTCAATCATAGCCTCACCTCAGGTTATGTGCCCACTGAATGGCGCACAGCGACAGTTATCCCACTCCACAAAGGGGGAGCCACCACAGACCCCGGAAACTGCCACCCCATTAGCCTAACGAGCCTGGTCTGCAAGGCTATGGAGCGTATCATCATGGAACTTATAAACAATGACATTGGTAATCTCCAAACTCAGGACCCCACCCAGTTCGGGTTTGTAAAAGGCAGATCATGTCTCCTAAACCTGATGGACTTTGAAGCAGTCACCAAAGCCGTAGATGAGGTTAAGGTGGTTCACACAGCCTATCTAGATCTCGCCAAGGCTTTTGACACCATCCCCCACTCTGGAATTATAGATAAACTCACTAAACTAGGTATAAATCCCTATGTCACAAGATGGGATGCCAACTGGCTCACTGACAGAACCCACACTGTGAAAGTAGCAGACTCCAAATCCAGCTTCAGACCAGTGACAAGTGGAGTACCACAGGGTTCAGTCCTGGGTCCTCTCCTGTTTGGTATCTACTTCTCTGAAGTACAGGCCAACACAGAAGGTCTTTGGCTAACAAAGTTCACAGATGACTGCAAGCTAGGAGCCATAATCAAAACTCCAAAAGATGTGGACATCCTACAAAAGGGCCTTGCTGAGACAGATGCCTGGTGTCAAAGCAATGGCCTCAAGCTCAACGCCAAAAAGTGCATGGTCTTTCCTTTTGTTAAAAACTCAGTACCCATGAACTACCACATAGGTGGTAGTCTACTTAACACCGAGAGTGTGATAAGAGACCTTGGGACACAGGTGGACAGTAGTCTCTCCTTTGATAATCACATCACCATAGTAGTCAGGAAATCCTTCTATGTGGCACACCTCATCACAAAAGGTTTCTCATCCAGGAAAAAAGAGGTCATTGTTCCCCACTCATTAGACCCATTATAGAGTACAATGCCCCTTTTGGTATGTACCTCACAAGACATCTACAACAACTGGAAAGGCCACAGAAATACCTCACAAAGAGGGTTACCGGCCTCAAAAGAGATGCCCTATGTAGACCGTCTCAAAAAACTGCAGCTTTACTCCGTTGCATATCGCCTACTCGGAGGCGATCTCTGCCTAACACACAAAGCTATGTCAAACCCAGAGCTTTTAGACATGCTCCACTTAAAGAAATCCCAATCCCTACTAGCTACACACTCTAGGGACTTAAACCTAGTCCCCACAATAAACAGAACATGCTGGAGGGATAGATTCTTGTCCCAGAGACTTCCCATACTCTGGAACAAACTACCTGTCTATATCAAACAAAGCTCCTCATTAGCACTGTTCAAGAAAAATCTTGATGATTGGATGGGAGATGGGAAATTCACCCCAGGGATCACTTCTGTGGCTCTGCTCGACAGTGGCACAGGAAAATAATTTTCTTGGGTGGCAAAAGCCAGGGTACCTTTGGCTAGGCTTATATAGGCCCTAGGGCCAATAGCCTAGTACCTACCTATGAACCTTAGTTTTAATGACTGCCTGTTGAGAAATTCTTACTGATGTGCTCATACTGCAGAGCTGGACAGAGGAACAGTTTAAGTTCAGCTATTTGATCTTAACGTGTGCCAAACTGTCAGATGATTCTGAGACTTCCTTCATAAGGGCTTGAAATAAAATCTTGCATTTTCTGATAGATTTCATGAAATATGTGCTCATGAACTAAGAATTATATAGTGCCTTGTTCTTTACAAGTACTTAAAGCAAAATTCAGAGTAAAGTGTTTTCAAATAAAAATGACCAAATGTTAAGTTGTCTATCTCGCCTTCATTCTTGCTGGATGGGTTCGGAGCCGACCTCGGCTCCGACTCGGCCACTCTAAAAGCTCGAGAGTTGGTTCCACCGGCTCGAGGCTCCCCTTATATCCCACAATGCTAGGCGTGAGTTACCCCAGATCTCGTTTGCCGCTACAGCTATCGAGGTGTGTTTTCTACCGGCTCCAGGTTAGTGAAAGTTAGACTAGTTTAAATTCTTAGACTTAAGCTAGCTTAGTGTATTTTTCTTTCCCCTTAGTGTAGTGGATATTATCCCTTCATATCCTTTATCCAGCCCCTTTTTTTCTAAAGAACTTATAGTTCTTTCCCTAAGGCCTTCGGGCCCTCCCTTCCCTATCCTTAGGGTGTGTATGTGTTGATTAGGGAAGTTTAACTTAATTACCTTTAGTTTAATATTCCCTTTAAATCCCTATCGGTGTAATCTGTGTGTGTGTGTTTTTTCTGTGTGTGATTACACTTAGGGTCCTTGAGTATGTCCAAGGATACAAAGGTCTCAGGCTTCAAGAAGTGTGACTCGTGCTGTCAGAAAATGTCTCTGACAGACGGTCACACTTCTTGTGTGTATTGCCTGGGACCTTTACACCTGCAGGACTCTTGTGCTGTATGCCATGGCTTCAGCCCTAGAGTCCTGCAGGAGAGAAAAAATAAACTCATTTTGAGGGTTTAATCAAGCCTGAAGGTTCCTCTCTGTGTCATCCGGGAAACCTTCTAAGGCTTCCAAGACCTCGGCTCCAGCTTCAGAGTCGAGGCCTAAGGCTTCGAAGCCTACTGCTTCATCGGCTCCGGCTGGAGCCGATGAGTCTTTGACTGCAGTATCTGTGGTTTCCTCTGCTCCAGCTGGAGCCGAGGCATTAGAGATTCCTGGGTCGGCTCCGATCAGACCATCGGAGCCGACATCTAGAAAGAGATCGAGGTCACCGTCCCTTGGCTCCGTTCATTCGGCTCCAGCGTCTCCCTTGCTGTCTGAACGGAGCCACAGATCTCACTCCTCAAGGTCATCGAGGCTCTCAGATCACGACCTCCAGAGGGTAGTGAGTAGACTTTTGAAGTCCGAGGCACTGGCCCAAATGCTCCAGAGTCCGACTCATCAGTCGATGCCTCAACTAGTTCCAATAAATATTCCTCCTCCGACTCCTTTGAGCTCGGAGCCGGGGCGTCTCGGGACCGAGACTGTGGTAGCGTCGGAGCCGATACAATTGTCTTCGGCTCCATCGTCGGCTCCGATTTCTTCTTTTGAAGAATCTCTGCGCCGGGCTTCTCTCGTCGGCTCCGAGGGGGTGAGTGGCATCGGACCCTTGTCCGACCCCCCCTCTCCCTCTCGGTGCTTCGGCGCTGGTGAGTTCGGCTCCGACATCGGTCTCGGAGCCATCTCTGTCGGTGCCGAGGGAGGTTCTCAGCTTCTCGGAGCGGGGACCTCTGGCTCTGCCGGACAGGGGTGCATTCGAGGTCATGCGGAGTGTGTTGGAACCTTGTTCGACTCCACAGTCGGCTCCGTCCGCCCCTCCTTCTTCGGTGCCTTTAGTTATGTCGACTCACTCCCTCATCCCAGACCGCAGAGAGCTAGCTCCTCAAGAATCCCCTGTGGGGATCTCATCCTCTTCCGAGGCCTCCCCTGAAATGGCAGGGGAGCCCCCTAGGAAGAGAAAGTGTAAGAGGAAGCACATAGACTCACCTGTGTCTGTCACCTCTGACACAGATTTAGAGGATTCCGAGGGTTCCCCACGTTCCCCTTCTGAAGATGTCTCTTTTGCAGACATTCTAGAGATCCTGAAACAGAGGGGAAATTGGCCAGCCCTTAACCCTTCGGAGGATGAATCTGTGCATCTTGAGGCGTTTGGCTCTCGCCCTTCCACCTCCTGGGTGTCCCCCCCCCCCCCTTTGATCCCCTCATGCAGGTGGTTGCAAAGAAGGCCTGGACGGCTCCTGATTCAGTGGACCCTACCCCCAGGAGACCTTCCAAATTTATAACAGCACCAACTGACAAGCAATTTCTCACAAAAGGTGTTTCTGTGGATGCTATGGTGGTAGCTGCTGCCACCAAGAAGGAACTAGCTGATCCTTCAGTACCTGTTCATCCCCCTAACAAAGAATCTAGGTCTATGGACAGGTACGGGAAGCGGATGTTCTCGTCAGCGACCTTTGCTATGGGTTCGCTGAATTACCTATGCCATTTTACTCGTCTTCAAAGGGACTTGATCAAAGAAGCGAGTGACATGTTGAGGGATCCTACGGCTGCGGGTTTTCAGGACAAGATGAACAGTCAGCTGGCTACCCTGAACTCCATAGCTAACTCCTCCATGCGCCTCCTCTCTTATGCGGCTGATGGAGCGAGCAGGGCCGCAGGGACAGGTGTGGCCTTACGCAGACATGCCTGGATGCGGCTATGCAACTTTGCGGACCCCTTCAAAACGTCATTCACTAATTCCCCGTTTGATGGATCATCTCTTTTTGGTCCTCAAGTGAAAGAAACCTTGACTAGGTGCGAGACAGATGGCAAGACTCTTTCTGCCGTCGGAGTCCGTTTCTCCACTCCTTCTAGGCCTTACCCCAAAGGCCAGAAAAGTGGAAAAATGTGGTTCCGCAAACAATCTCAAGGGACTTCGCCTGACGCACAGAGTCGGTTCCCCGCCAGAGGCAGAGGGGGGAACAACAATGGTAGACGTCGCCCTAGAGGCAGGGGGGGTCCGCAGAACCAGGGCAATCGAGAAGCCTTCTCTGATAAGCCCTTTCAGCATCCCTGAGGTGTTGCCCGACTGCCCACGTTCGGAGGCAGTCGGGGGAAGATTGTCACTGTACCCAGAAGCCTGGCTATCCCTGACTCAAGACAAATGGGTACAGTCCATCATTTCCGAAGGCTATTCCATTCCCTTCGTTCGCATTCCAAACCAATCAAAAAAATCCCTTCCAGATGTTCCACCTGCTCAAAGGGATCTTGCAGCTTTGGAAATTTCAAAGCTGCTTGCAAAAAGAGCAATACAGCCAGTTCCAGCAGACCAGCAAGGATCCGGAATCTACTCCAGGTTCTTTTTAGTTCCAAAGAAAACAGGGGACTGGAGACCAATTTTGGATCTCAGTATCTTGAACAAGTCAGTCAAGAAAACAAGATTTCGGATGGTCACGCTGCAGTCCATCCTTCCCCTATTGGGAAAGGGAAACTGGATGTGCTCTATAGACCTTCAGGATGCGTACTATCACATAAAAATGAACAGACGCTCCAGAAGATTCCTCCGCTTCAGGCTGGGAACCAGTCATTTTCAATTCAGGGCCCTGCCCTTTGGTCTCACCACTGCCCCTCGGGTGTTTACCAAATGCATGGCAGTGGTAGCTTCTCACCTGAGACGTCAAGGATTCCAGGTGTTTCCATATTTGGACGACTGGCTCCTCACAGCTCCCACCAAGCATCATCTTCTATTGGCCAGGGACTACACCTTTCGCATTTGTCAAAATTTAGGCTATTCAATAAATTGCGAAAAGTCTGTTTTGTCGCCTTGTCGTACTATTACCTTCATAGGCGCAAATCTAGACACAGTCAACATGTCTGCGAGACTAACAGATCAGAGAATAACAGACATACACAAACTGGTCTCGCTCCTCTTCAGCAGCAACAGAATCAAAGCCAGGTTAGTTCTGAAAGTGTTGGGGATTATGGCGGCTGCCATACCTCTGCTTCCATTAGCCAGATTCCACATGAGAATCCTTCAATGGATGCTCTTCACGCAATGGTCATACCAGCAACTTCCGATGTCCCACACCATCATGATTACGCGAACATGCAGAAATCATCTTCTGTGGTGGATATCTTCCCTCAGCTCTTGTTGGGAAGACCCTTTGTCCCTTCCTCCGGTTGCTACTCTGACAACGGACGCCTCCCTGATCGGGTGGGGGCATTATCAGGGCAGAACTGTCCAGGGCACATGGCAACCAGACGAATGCCACTTGCACATAAATGTTCTAGAGATGAGAGCAGTGCTTTTAGCGTTGCAAGCCCTTCAAGACTCTCTTCCCTTGGGAACGATAGCAATCCAGACGGACAATATGTCTGTAGTGTGGTATATCAACAAACAAGGCGGAACCAGGTCCTACCCTGTGTCGAGAAGCACTCGGACTGTGGCAATGGGCGATTTCTTCTCAGCGGTTTCTGATAGCAACGCACATCCCGGAAGTCCAATCAAATCGCGGACAAATTGAGCAGAGCTATCCTCATGCCTCACGAGTGGTCTCTGAAAGACTCTGTTGTGAGAGAAATTTTTCTCAAGTGGGGTCAGCCTTGCTGCGACCTTTTGCTACTCCCAAAACAGCAAGTGCAGAGATTTTTCACCCTATTCCCTTTACCAGGCCAACCCAGCAGAGATGCTCTAGTCCAAGTTTGGCCCCGGGACTTCTGTATGCATTTCCTCCCTTCCCACTAATCTCTCAAGTGATACAGAACGCTATCGCTCAGAAGGCCTCGTTGATCCTCATTGCTCCTTACTGGCCTCGACAGGTTTGGTTCCCCTTTCTTCATCATTTTCTGTTGAGCGACCTTGGCATCTGGACCTAGTTCCAGATCTTTTGATCCATCAGTCGGGTCAGTTTCATCGCTCCTTCCTCTCTGAACCTCACTGCTTGGTTCCTCCAGTTCCAACCTTAGCCAGGCTTCCTCAAATATCTCACTCTGTCCGAGATATTTTGATAGCTTCCCATAAATCTTCCACTCGAAAGATTTATTTGAGTAAGTGGAAACGTTTCACCTATTGGGCTCAAGGAAGGGACATAGATCCTTTCACTGCTTCCATCCAAATGGTCCTTGATTTTCTAGCTGAACTCTTCCATGCAGGTTCATCTCCATCTACGCTTAAAGTTCAATTGGCAGCTATTTCTAACTTTCATGTGGGCATTTCAGAGTCTGCCTTAATGTCCCACAAGCTTTGCAAAGCATTTTTGAAGGGAGTTTTTCTTCTCAGACCTCCTATAAGAAATCCTCCTCCTCCTTGGGACCTAAATTTAGTTCTTAGTTCTTTGATTCTTTCCCCTTTCGAACCTGCAGCCTCCTGTTCTTTAAAATTGCTATCATGGAAGACACTCTTTCTGGTAGCTATTACTTCAGCTAGAAGAGTTTCAGAACTTCATGCACTCAGCTGTCGACCTCCTTATCTGTTGTTCTATAAGGACAGGGTATCTTCTGAACCAACCCGTCCTTTTACCTAAGATAGCCTTGGCGTCTAACCTAAATCAAAGCATTGACCTTCCTGTGTTTTTTCCAGAATATTCTAACAGGTCTGAACAGAAATTGCATTGGCTAGATGTTCATCATCAGTTAAGGTACTATTTGGATAGAACCAAACAATTCAGAAAATCTGACCAGCTGTTTGTCTCTTATGCAGAAGGCAGAAAGGGACTTTCAGTTTCAAAGGTATCATTATCTAGATGGCTAACCTCTCTGATTTCCCTTGTTTATGAAATTAGACACCAAAAGCTGCCTAACAAACCTAAAGCCAATTCTACCAGAGCTTTGGCTACTTCTATAGCCTTCCAAGACAGACTGCCTATTGACACCATTTGTGCAGCGGCTACTTGGGCTACTCCTCACACTTTCATTTCTCATTATAAGTTGGATTTAGCTTCTAGGCATAGAGCTAACTTTGGTTCCACTGTTCTCAAGAGTCTGTTCCGTTAGGCCACCCGGGACAAGGTGCTAGGACGGTCCCATCCAGCAAGAATGAAGGCGAGATAGACAACTTAACATATAGAAGTTATGTTCTTACCATAACGTTCCATGTTAGTTGTCTTCTTCTCGCCTTCTTCTTAAGGCCCCACCCTCCTTCCCCTGGCCTGGACAGACCTAGAGGAGTTTTGATTGTGACCTCTCTTTCTACCACCTCTTACTTTAGGTATATGCTGCTGTGCATATTTTCCTGGATCAGGATGTAGGTCACCCTTCTCTTCTCCCTGGTTTATAGAGGTGGACTTTGTTTATAGTTATTCTGTTACTATTATAAGCTGGGCCTAGCTTACAAACGAGATCTGAGGTAACTCACGCCTAGCATTGTGGGATATAAGGGGAGCCTCGAGCCGGTGGAACCAACTCTCGAGCTTTTAGAGTGGCCGAGTCGGAGCCGAGGTCGGCTCCGAACCCATCCAGCAAGAAGAAGGCGAGAAGAAGACAACTAACATGGAAAGTTATGGTAAGAACATAACTTCTATTTTTCTTGCATTGCAGTCATGCTGTAGTTACTGACGGTTATGATTTATTGTTACATATGAAAAACTTTGCCATTGTTATGCTACAATGGCTATTACTGAAGCACTATGCTAATGTTTGTTTTGTACATTTTTTGCCTTCCATAATCTGTTTAGAGACTGTTGCTCCTACTCCTGCAACTACTGCTGCATCCGCTGCTGCTTCCATAACATCGAATGCACCTTTACTCTTTGCATCTATTGTGAGTTCCTCAGTGCCAGCCACTTCGGCCACACCTAGCTTCCTGTGTAAGTTTCAGGTTTGTGCTTGCAAAATGCAGCATTATCTAAGTTGGTTAATGTCATTGCAGATTTACTCTGATGCTATTTGTTTGCTTTTTGAAGTACTGGCTTTACAGGATGTAGATGGTGATGAAAAAGCATGTATTTTAGTAGAAAGTTTACATGCAGTTTCCAGTTTCTTGTTACTTGTTCATATATAACTGATTCAGCCACTGCAGTGGTGTATAGGGCTAAAGCCCTGACTACAACCCAGCGATTTGGGCATGTAACAGAGTTGGCTGGGAGGATGCGATGCTCCTATTCTGGGTGGGCTGGAGGATGTGTGCTCATAACACTGTAGTAGAGCTCTGGTGAGGCTGGAGCTCAGAGTGATGGTCGCTAGGCTGGGGAGTGGGATCAAAAGCATAGCGCACTCCCCTTAAGGCCGGGTGGGGAAGGAAGTGTCGCATTGTAGTTTCCTCATGTCCAGCCACGCAGCCATAACATGATGCTGGTATGCAGAGAGGGATTAAAGGACCATAAAAAATTCCAGAACCTTCATCACTTTAAACGCTTTGCCCATGCCTCCTCAGAGTAGAAAAATGACTAAGTTGCACCCTCAGAAAGAATGATGGACATGTTTATGGGGTGAGGAGGAAGACGAGAGATACTGAACAAAAAAATCAATGCAGAAGAGAAGTGCTGGTAGGTATATGATGTCATCCTGGTTTGTGGTATCTTTTGCATCAGTTCTTTGTGCTGCAAGTTCTGCTTTCTCTCCATCTCTGACATTTGATTCATCAGTTCTAACAGTCGGTACTCACTGCCATCTTGTTACTGGAGTCTGCTGTAAATCGGGCTGAATCTGCAAGTGTTAAACAATTATTTTCTTTGAACTTCTTCTTTCTTTGAAGTTCTTTTGTTTTGCATCCATTTGCTAAAATGTCAGTTTGGAGGCGAATGTGTAGTTTGGTTACACTTCACTGTACTTGAACCCTACCTACTCTGCCGCCCCCCCCCTTTCTATCACTATTTCTCAGTGAAACCTATTCCTACTTGTATTCAAGGCTGTCCTGCTCTTTGACCTTCCCCTTCCACTATACTCCAGTCTTCACTCTATACTTCTACCTCCTATCTCTCCCTCCTCTTACATTCTGTACCCCTCCTTTTCTTTTGCCTGGACCTCTTTTTGACACCTGTATGCCTCACTACACTTATTTTATTATTAGGTTCATAGGTTCATACTAGGCTACCTGCCCTAAGGCATTTATAAGCCTAGCCAGAGTGTGTTTGGCTTTCACCACCCATTTTAAATTAATTTTGCTACGCCCTTTTTCAAGGTTAGTATACTGTGCCTCTGTCTAACAGTGACACAGAAGTGATACCCGGGGTAAACCTACGATCTCCCATCCACTCATCAAGATTCCTCTTGAAGAGAGTCAATGAGGGACTCTGCCTAACCTGGACTGGGATTTTATTCCAGAGTGAAGGGAGCCTCTGGGTTGTGAATCTGCCCCTCCAGCATGTCCTATTTATTTCATTGCTGAGGTTCAAGTCTCTAGAGCACGTAGCTCGATGGGATTTGGATTTTCTGAAGTGCAGCATGTCCATTAATTCCGGGTTGGACATAGCTTTATATGTCAGGCACAGATCGCCTCTGAGCAGGTGGTACGCCACTGAGTGGAGATGGAGTTTCTTTAACCGGGCAGCATATGGCATCTGTTTGAGCCCTTTGATCCTCTTGGTGAGGTACTTTTGGGGTCTTTCCAATTGCTGCAGGTGTCTGGTAAGGTACATCCCAAAAGGGGCATTGTACTCAATTACGGGTCTGATGAGGGATGAGTAAAGAGGCACGAAGACCTCCCCTGATCTAGATGTGAATCCCTTCATGATTAGGTGGGCTATATAAAATGTTTTTCTAACCACTTTGGCCACGTGGTTTTCAAATGAGAGATTGCTATCAACTTGGGTCCCCAGGTCCCTAATTACTTCTTCCGTACTTAATGGATTACCACCTATGTGGTAATTTGTGGGCACTTTTGTTTTTGCCAAAGGGGATGACTATGCACTTTTTGGCGTTTTGCTTGAGGCCATGGCTCTGGCACCAGTTGTCTGTTTCTATGAGGCCCTTTTGTAGGATGCTTGTGTCGGCTGAAAAGTCGATTATGGCGCCTAGTTTGCAGTCATCTGCGAACTTGGTCAGCCACAGTCCTTCCATGTTGGCCTGTACCTCCGAGAAATATATACCGAACAAGAGAGGTCCCAGGACTGAGCCTTGTGGGACGCCACTTGTAACTGGTTTGGAGTCTGACATGGCTCCAGCAATTCTAACCATGTGGGTTCTGTCCTTGAGCCAGTTTGCAACCCATCTAGTGACACAGGGGTTTATATTTAAGCTGGTGAGCTTATCTATAATGCCCGAGTGGGGCATTGTATCGAAGGCTTTTGCGAGCTCCAGGTAGGCTGTGTGGACCACCTTCCCCTCATCAATGGCCTTGGTGACTGTTTCAAAGAAATCGACCAGGTTTAAGAGGCAGGTTCTGCCCTTAACAAAGCCGAACTGGGTAGGATCCAGTGTCTGTAGATCCCCAATATCTTTATTTATGAGGTCCATGATGATCCTTTCCATAGCTTTGCAGACCAAGCTAGTCAGGCTTATGGGCGATAGTTTCCAGGATCCATTGAGGCACCACCTTTGTGGAGAGGGACCACTGTTGCTGTACGCCACTCTTTGGGTACATATCCTGTAGTAATGCTGAGATTAAACAGTAGTTTTATGTTTGGGTTTAGCTCTTCTTGGAGTTCATGTAGGACACAGCCCGGGACACAGTCTGGTCCCATTGATGCTGTGTTTTTTGCTTTGGAGAAGGGCGGCTCTTACCTGAGTATCTGAGATGTCAGGGGGGCAGCACTCTGCTGGGATAGATATTTGCCGTTTTGGTGGGGAGGGGGGGAGAAGTTTGCACTGAACCTGTCAGCTAGGATGTTGGCAATGTCTGTGGGTTCGGTGTATTTGTTGTCATTTTGGACTAATTCTGAGCATATCTGGGAATTCCCACCCAGGTTCCTCACATAACTAACAAAAGCCTTGTGATTATCCTTAGTGTCCTGTGCAATTTTTCTCTCGAAGCTGGCCTTAGACGATTTTATGAGTGCCCATA
This sequence comes from Protopterus annectens, assembly GCF_019279795.1. NCBI lineage: Eukaryota > Metazoa > Chordata > Ceratodontiformes > Protopteridae > Protopterus > Protopterus annectens. Next base: position 427,685,901 of record NC_056739.1, read on the forward strand.
GTTTTTTGCTAGTACTGATCAGATATGCCTTCCCTTTTTGGGATTTTGCTGTATCATATAGTAGCTTCCTCCTTCTATTGTATAGTTTGTTTATGGCTGGGGTCCACCAGACAGGACGTCTGCCTTTGGAGGATTGGGTCTTGGTTTTATTTGGGATTGCATGATCCATGCATTCCTGAAGGTGTTCATAGAATGCGTTTATAAAGGATTCTGCGGTCTGGGCCATATTTTCCACTGGCCCAGGGGCTTTGAAGGATTCCACCTCTGTTTTGAGGAGTGTGAAATTTGCTTTAGAGAAGATGTTCATTGTGCATACAGCTGCAGTAATCACAGATGGGTTTTCAGACGTCAGGCGGTCCCTCGGTCGGCCGAATTCCAAAGTCTTGGTCCGGCGTCGGTTGTCGTCGCATACTCTTCTGACGTCAGGAAGGCCAGAGTATATAAGACACAGCCGACGCCATGTTCTTCAGTCTTTTTTGCCGCGCGGTGCCCGAAGCAGAAGCAGTTCGCAAGTACCGGTCGGCCAGCTCCTGAATTACGAAAATATTTGGAACCGAAGTCTTCATTAAAGCTAAGTACCCTGTTGGGGAAACTTTTCTTGCCTCAGACCGATGTCAGAAAAAGTTAATAATTGTATTTCTTGTGGGAAGCAAATACCGCATAAGGATTTCCATTCCCTTTGCATACCTTGTTTGGGCCCAGACCACGATGTCTCGGCCTGCCGATTTTGCGCTACCTTCAATAAACGCACTATCAAGCGTCGGGCGGAGTTCGCCCAACACTATTTTGGTAAAGCTTTTGACTATAAAATGTCGTCGGACACCCCGACTACTGCTTTATCCAAAAAACGCAAGGAAAAGGACCGACATGCGAGGCCCGCGGTCTCCACCGACACCACGCCGAAACAGGCTCCACGTGGTCCGGTTCTCAGCGAGACGCCTTTGCAGTCCCCGACTACCGACGACACTCCTTCGGCGGTGTCTTCTGTACCCAAGACCGCTGGGTCATCGGCCCTTTCCCAGACTACAACCGAAGCGCCAGCTTATGTCGAGCCTACTAATGTGGACAGATCTACCTCCACCCATTGTGTATTTAGGCCTTCATCTTCTTTTTCTATTAAGGCCTTTACTAAATCCAAAGCAGCCAGCCATCACACTAGGCCTGCTGCTCAAGGCCCATCTCCTGGACCCATGCCTAAGAAACAGATGCTTAAAATGGCTGAGGACCTAATAACTCTTATCAGAGGTTCTCAACCCCCTCCTGACAAGAGACCCAGAGTGGAGGAAGTATCCCCCTCTTCTGATCAGGGATCCATTTTATCAGAGCATTCTGATGCAGAGGAACACTCTTATTCCCCTTTTGAGGATTCGGATGCAGAACATTCCATTCCTTCTGTATCCCCCCCTGAGGATTTTTCTTTTGGGGAAACCTTGCACACCTTGAGGGAACACTTCCATTGGGAAGGCCAAGACTTTTCAGACTCCAAGAAAAGACTTGGGGAATTTCTTTGGTTACCTCAGCACAGACCTCTGGCTATACCCCCTGTTTGGAGGTACTGGATGATGTCTATTCGGAGGCTTGTCTTAATCCTGATTCTCTGCCTCCTGCACCAGTAAAGCCTGATAGATATTACAGAGTACCCAGTTCTCACCAATTTCTCTACAAAGGCCATAATGCTGACCCTGAAACCATTTCACAAGGCCCTAAGGGAATAAAGGCCTCCACTGCCAAGAATCCACTTCCTGCAGAAAGGGAATCTAGATCTCTAGAAAGGTGGGGTAAGAAGGTATATACCTCGGCCACCCTAGCCATGAGGACCTTAAACTGCCAGTTTCATATGATTAAATATCAACAGTTCCTGTTATCACAATTAAAAAACAAAATGTCTCAACCTGAACAACCTGATTTAAGAGTTACAGGATATGATGCATAGTGCAGAACAAGTGGGTAAACACACCTTACAATGTGGTTATGATGCCCTAGAGGCCTCCAGTAGAGCGGCTGCTACAGGATCAGTCATTCGCAGACATGCATGGCTTAGGGAACAAAATTTGCCTGATCATGTGAAAGCTAAACTTCTTGATGCTCCTTTACAAAAGGATGTACTTTTTGGTACTAATGCTGAGGATATACTACGAAAATGGAAGAAAAAGCCAAATCTATGCAAACTGTCAAAGCTTTCTTACAGGTCCAGCCACCACGATTTAGCAGGAATTGGCCTTCAAAAAACTGGTCCTTTCCAGCCACTGACAAGCCCCAAAGAGGTAGATACAGACGCCAAGGGCAGAGGGCAATCACAAGGATCATATAGAGGCAGACAATGGCAAACTCCAGCACCAAGAGGTGGTGAAGACAGTGCACAACAATACAGGAAGCAAACCCAATGACTCCCTCATTTCCATGCCAAGCAAGTCTCAGCTGGCAGCACCTTTGGGAGGGAAACTAGCATTATTTGCAACCAATTGGCATATTGTCACAACAGACAAATGGATACTGGACATTATAAACAGAGGCTACAAATTTCAATTTCACACTCTTCCAAAAATGAGAGGCATGCCAAACCTACCACAAAATCAAAGGGTAGAGGCACAACTGCAAATTTCAAAGCTTCTAAACATGAGAGCTATACAAAAGGTACCTACGCACCAACAAGGTCAAGGTTTTTATTCAAGACTTTTCCTGGTACCAAGGAAAGGAACCAACTGGAGACCCATTCTGGACTTATCTATCCTAAACACATTTCTACTCGTACCAAAATTCAAGATGTTCACATTACAGCAACTTCTTCCCATGCTGGGCAAGGAGTTTTGGCTGGTAACATTGGACCTCAAGGAGGCATACCTGCATGTCTCAATCAGACAAAGCTGCAGAAGATACCTCCGATTTCTTGTAGGTTCAATCCACTATCAATTCTCTGCATTGCCCTTTGGCTTATCTACTGCGCCCAGAGTATTCACAAAGTGCCTGGCATCAGTGATTGCCTATTGAAGACTTCAAGGGATACAAATTTACCCTTATCTGGACGACTGCCTGATCCAAGCGGACAGCAAACATATACTACTAGAACATCTGGCATATGTAACACGGTTACTGCTTTCTCTGGGATACACCATCAACAAGGAGAAATCAAGGCTAACACCATCTCAGAAAATAACCTTCCTGGGTGCCAGCTTGGACACAAACACCCAGATGGCATACCTTACGCCAGAAAAACAAGGGCAATTATCTCAGTACTTCACAACACTAGCAAAAAGTACCAGGCTTACTGCAAGGAAAATCCTGCAGGCTCTGGGATTCATGGCATCTTGCATTCTTCTAATCCCGTGTGCAAAGCTGCATATGAGGAAACTTCAGTGGTACCTGAAAAATCTATGGTCTCAACACAGTCACAGCTTGGAAGCAATTATACCAATAATTCCATGTCTGCAAAAGGAATTCCTATGGTGGGCCCAAGCATGTCAAGTAAACACAGGCCTTCCATTCTGCAAGCCTCAAGCAAAACAAGTCATAACCACAGACGCCTCAGATTACGCCTGGGGGGCGCACATGAAGGACAGGTGCATTCAGGGCAGATGGTCCCAAAAGGAAAAGCACCTTCACATCAATCAAAAAGAAATGCTAGCAGTCATAAATGCAATTACAGCTTTCAAGGACTTCCTGCAACCAGGGCAATTACTCATAAGAACAGACAACACCACAGTAATGTGGTACATAAACAAACAAGGAGGAACTCACTCTTACCCCTTGTGCAGATTAGCCATGACTCTTTGGAACTTGGCTCTGGAAAGACAAATCGAACTTCAAACACAGTACCTGCCAGGACTCGAAAACACACTGGCAGACACTCTGAGCAGGAATATGACAGATCCACACGAATGGAAACTGCATCCACAGGTGTTTGCGGAGATAATCCAAGCGTGGGGGAGGCCAGACATAGATCTTTTTGCCTCCCACAGGAACCATCAAATGAAAAAGTTTTGTTCAAGGACCTTCCATCCAGAGGCCTGGAAAGTGGACGCCCTTTCATTCTGCTGGACAGCATGGACAGTTTATGCATTCCCACCTCTGCCTCTTCTGCCCAAGGTACTCTTGAAAGCAAGAACAGACAAGCCGAGGATGATACTGATTGCTCCAGATTGGCCAAGGCAACACTGGTATCCACTCCTGAGAAGCTTAACGCATACTCCTCCCTGGTCCCTGCCTCTAATACCTCTTCTGCTGACTCAGAACAACTACAAAACTCTTCACAGTCAGCTGAAAACACTCAACCTCGCTGCATGGAAAATTCCTTAACACCACAACAGACCCTACTCTCCAAGGAGGTGCAGGATGTCATTTTGGAGGCCAGAAGACCATCTACTAGAAAAGCTTACTCCGCAAAATGGAAGCGGTTTTGCTGTTGGAATGAGAAAAGAGGCCAGAACCCTAGAAAATTGAACTTGCCTCAGGTTTTACAGTACCTAGCTGAACTACTGAACAGTGGGCTCTCTTTTTCTTCAATAAAAATTCACGCCTCAGCCATTTCTGCAGAATTCAACACGGATCCTCCTTTATTCTCTCACCCACTCTTACGACAGTTCCTCAGAGGGGCTAAGAATACAAGACCTTCAAGGAAGCAACCAATTCCAGCCTGGGACCTTAATTACATGCTAGAAAAATTAACATTGCCTCCTTTTGAACCTGCTGCCACAACAGATTTGCAATACTTGTCCTGGAAAACTGCTTTCCTTCTGGCCATCACTTCAGCTCGCAGGGTTTCTGAACTACAGGCTCTCATGGCGGTGCAGCCCTTCCTCATCTTCCATCAGGACAGGGTTTCCCTTTGTACCAACCCATCTTTTATGCCAAAAGTGGTATCCAGGGTAGCCTTAAATCAAGCCATACACCTACCTACCTTTTTTCCTAACCCTCAAAACAAAGGGGAAAGGCTGCTACACTCTTTAGACATCCATAGGCAGCTACGTTACTATTTGGACAGAACAAAGTCCTTCGGGAAATCAGAACAACTTTTTGTATCCTATGCCGTAGGGGCTCAAGGGAAACCAGTTACAAAACAGACCATCTCCAAGGGGATTGGCCACTGCATACGGTTTTGTTATTCCTATCCTGGGAAATCTGTCCCTACTGGTATCAGATCTCACTCCACCAGGGCCACAGCCACCTCTACAGCCTTCCTCAGAGGTGTTCCTACTAAAGATATTTTGGAGGCAGCCACTTGGAGTTCTGTACATACCTTCACAAAACACTACCACCTGCCCTTATATTCCAGAACAAGAGCAGGCTTTGCCACTGCTGTTTTGCAGGGCATTCTGGCTCAACCCAGTTCTTCATAATACCTACCACCCTATGCATAGCTTTGGGACTCTACCCATCTGTGATTACTGCAGCTGTATGCACAATGAACATAGTACAGTTTTGTACCTACCATAAATGTAGATGTTCGAGTGCTAATACAGCTGCAGTACTGGTTTCCCTCCCTCCTTCCCCACTTGGTAAAGGCATAGGGCCTAACAACCTCTTCATACCACTTGACAGGGTTATCCTGCTATGTTTTATTTGCTTGCTTACACTGTTTTTGCTTTACATTGCATTGCTTGCATATGCAGATAAGCTTTATTTATGTATTGCCTTCCTTTTGGGGGCACCTGACATCTGGGGCAAGAAAGACTGAAGAACATGGCGTCGGCTGTGTCTTACATACTCTGGCCTTCCTGACGTCAGAAGAGTATGCGACGACAACAGACGCCGGACCAAGACTTTGGATTCGGCCGACCGAGGGACCGCCTGACGGCTGAAAACCCATCTGTGATTACTGCAGCTGTATTAGCACTCGAACATCTACATTTATGGTAGGTACAAAACTGTACTTTTTTCACTGTGGTTTTCTGGGCAGGGGGTGGGGTCGGGATGTGAATATCCAGTGAGATTAGGTTATGGTCTGATCTTACCAGTGAGGGATACACTTCTGGTCTGGAGCATAGAGCCCCCGTGTTGGTGATGATCAGGTCCAGTATGTTTTCCCCTCTTATGAGAGTGGTAACAAGTTGTTCCATAGCATTTGAGTTTATAAATTCTAGGAACCTTTGGGCTAGGGTGTTGGAGCTAGAGTAATGCTCCCAGTGTATGTTTGGGTAGTTGAAGTCGCCCAATATAATGGTGTTTGGAGACACCTTCATATTTTCCAGTGTTCTCAGGAAGGCCGAGTGGGGTTCCTGGGTTTGGGAGGGTGGTTTGTAGCAGGCTATAAACTGGAAGGCAGTTTTACCCACTGTTAGTTGCACA